>NC_092206.1:85029535-85197278 GCF_043381705.1 Parasteatoda tepidariorum | reverse complement strand
TTTCAGTTTCAGTTTATTAAAAATCTAATGATACCATAATAAATCCAAAAGCATTCTCTTTTACCATTATGTATACGTTTTTGAGTGTTTCCTAATGTGTTTACATATTCTTTTCCTTCTTTTGCATTGCAATAATTCCCCGACTTTAAATTAAGATTTCACAGCATTCAAAGAAAAGTTAAAAATATTTTGCTGTTTACTCTCAAGATTTGTTTACATTAAAGATTTAAAAGGCATTCTCCAGTTAATCTTCTAAGTATTAAAAATGCTTAGACTTACAACTGGTAATAATTAATTTTTCTAAAGTATTTCAATTTAACTCATCTAATTAAAATTACTTAAGTATTTGGAAATCAGTATAAATTAATTGTTAAATCAAGCGTTTTTTGAAAAATAATGATTTTTAAATTGTACTTTTTAAATGTTCAATTTTGTTATTTCTATTGCTGATAAGTTTAATTGAAATAATTAATAGTATATATAGTATTGAGAGTATATCTAGCTATCTACTCCTTATATTTTCTTCATCAAAATTAAACGCAATATGAATCCCCAATTGCAAACCTTCAAATTCTTATTCCTTGATTCTTGGTTCGTTTGTGCTTTTTAATAACACTCATTTTAATAATTAATTTATCTTTTCATTAGTTATTTTATAGAAAAGAACTATGCGTAAATAAAACATAAAAATGCTCTTTTTTTTCCAATGCCCTCCTGGGAAATGTCACACAGGCATCTGAAGGGCTGATTTGTTGGTCATTTTTCCATGGGCACCATATTAGGTAGGCCAACGTTGCTCCCACAGTAAGGACAGATAGTACAGAGAATGAAAGAAAATCCATGCCTTACCCGGGATTCGAACCCAGAACCTTTGTGATGCAAGGTCAGTTCCCTGACCCCTACACAGGCCGGTCAGCATGCACATTTTTTAAAGCTTACTAATTAGTAAGATGCACTTGTACTGTTGTGCTACTTTTGTAATTAATCTATCTTTTCATTAGTTACTTGATAGAAAAGAACTGTGCATAAATAAAATACAAAACTGCACATTATTATTTAAAGTGTAGTAACTTGTAAGATGCACTTGTTGCACTGTTGCATACAATATCCAAATTATTGCAGAAACATTTTTATTCTTTTTTACAAGTTTACAATGACATTTTCTTGGAAACAATACTCTTATAAATCATGAAATATTTTTAAAAGGTTCGTTCATAAAATGAAGGTATCACCCTGAATAACTTTTTAAGTGAACTAACTGTTGATCATAATGGTTCAAAGAGACTGCCCGAAACGCATAATAGTGCACTAATGCACAAATGAGTGCTAAATTAAGTCGCAAAATCAGACACAAAAATGTACTTTCTCTTAATAAATGTTCCTTTTTTTTCAATGGGTTCGGAGTTTTTACCATCAAAATATGGAAGTAGCCGAAATCTAGAATATATGATCCCGATAGTTTATTAAAGAGAACGGTAGATCACTGAAGGTAGAGTTTGATCTCTGAAGGGCAATTTCACTAATCGTGTATTTTACCATATCTCGGAAAGCGAATCAAAAAGTCTTCGCACACAATTATCCAAAGATAATTGTGTGCCATCTGAAAAGCAGTTTTTTTTAATCATTATTTCATCGCCGAAGGATCGAAAAAATTTTTAATTGTATGGTATATAAATTTTTGCATCATTTTAAGTTGCAAAATACACATTTTTACTAAATTGGTCGAACAGTTTTTGAAAAATAAAAATTTTAAAATATGGATTTTTAAAAATATTATCACTTAGAAACTATTTAACCTATAACCAGCAAACCACACTACACTAATGTTTGTATTTTGACATTTAATATTTTATATTTTGTCTGTATTTTGTTTGTATGTTGTCATTTTTGTCATATAGTTTAAAATGGTGTAAACAATTTTGTATCTTAATTCAATATTTTTTAAACTTCATAAAATAATAATAATACATAATACATAATAATAAAAATTTATATCTTTGGATAAGTCAACTTTATAACTGTGCACAAGTTCTTTTTTGTTTCGCTTTATAACTGAATATGGCTGAATATGCAAAAAATAAAATTGGAATCAGGTGGCACAAACTTTAAACAACTCTCCTGCCGAAACTATTGGGACTAAATTTTCCCGATTGTGAGTGCCCCCCCTTATCTTGATCGTAAAGATCCAGATCCGATTAAAAAACAAATGGAGTATGCTCAGGAAGTGCATTTTTGTGTCTCTGACATGATAAACAGCTAGCACAAATTAATTAGCATATTTGTGGTGAACCTTTACAGCCATTGAATTTGGCACTTAGTTTGTAAAAACATCAGATTATCGGAATAAATCGGTGGGTGATATTTTCTTATTTTGCTCTCTGTAAAATTTTGAAGAAAATATGTAATTGTATAAGAGAAACAGCTTGTTTGAACAATCTAGTATTTGAACATATTTTTTAATTTTGTCGGTGGTCATGTTAGAATTTATCCCCATTTTTTAGACTAGCTCTAAGCCAGGTCCTTGAAACTGGGCTAATGTTTCAGTAACTTTGAGGCAACCATTGATGTTTTTAGAAATAGATCATCCACGGTAATCTTGATGCAGTCCAGAATGTGCTCCGGAAACGTTGCAGCATGAACATGGTTAGCAATTTTCATTTTATTCAGGTTTGTCTGTAAAGTATTGAATAACAACTTAATTCAGTTATTACGGTACTAAATAACAAATGGTTGTGTAGTACTAAATAACAAGTTTACTCAATTTTTTCGGTCAAGTAATGAAAAACAACTTTATTCAGTTTTGTCGGTAAAGTAATGAGTATCAGCTTTATTCAGTTTTGTCTGTAAATTACTGAATAAAAACTTTATTCAGTTTTTTCAGTTGAGTGCTGAATAACAATGTTATTCAGTTTTGTCGGTGAAGTACTGACAGTACAAAGTTTGTAAAGTACTAAGTTTGTTAAGCATAATTCTGTTGAGGAAAATAATAGTATGTGATTATAGAGGATTTTCTCTTGATCTAATTTCTTGCATAAATCTATATAAAAAAACATTGGATGGATGAAATTATATTTAATCAATAAAAAATCAAAGCCTTATTCCAGGCAATAAAAAGTGTAATTTATAATTATAAATATAATTATCTATCACACCTATGTGTAATAAGTATGTAATATAGTGTAAAATATAATAATAATAGCTTAAAATATTATTTTTTCTTCTTTCTGACTTTTATCGTCCAATATGGAAATACCAAATTAAAGGATTATTATGACCTAAACGAAGCCTCGCTCAGGGACGAAACTCGGCACATAATTGTGTTTTGACATAATGAAGAAGTATTTTTTTCTTTTTCAAAAATTTGGATTAGTTTTTTAGTTATCAGTCATTTTGCAAGAGAATCTATGCTTTTTCGTCTTCAAATAGCCATATTCAAAAAACTATTAAAAATGCATATACTTTTCTCCACTCTTATAAATGTATGCTAATGCGAACCTTACAATTGGAATATTAATTTTGGACAACTTAAACCAATAGTATACGAAGGAATTAATAATTTAATTGTAGGTTCGCATTAGTTTACATTTATTAAAGTGAAGAAAAGTTTAACTTTTGTATTAAAAATGTGGCAACATAATCGATACGTAAATAGAACGCTTCGCTTTCATATATTTGTCGCGAATTTGAAGAAGAGCCTCAGAGCTCAAATAAATCTTATTAGGCTAAATTAAGCCTTAGCTATTGAAACGCAGTGCTATAAGCGAAAGCAAAGAGCACTCCACACCTTACTATACTCAATACTCAATATTTGTCGCTGTTCATAAGTTGTTCATAAGTTGTTGTTATAATAAGTTTTTCTTCTTCTTTCCACGCTCTATTTTTTTTTCTTAAGCGAAGACGATAATTTTTGTAGAGATATAGAAAAAGAAATTGATACCATAAAAAATTATATGGAAATTGAAATTGGTACCATAAAAAATTAATTCGTTTTCGTGTTCTTTTCATGTATTTAACATTTTAGTATTTTTTTCTTAAGCGTTGTAGCTATATAATATATAAAATAGGAATTTAAGACAAAATTGCAGGACAGGAACACTTTAATTGTCCACTAATCTTCAGATTTCCTGCTGTGTNAATTTCTCATTCTTTGATTCTTGGTCCGTTTGTGCTTTTTAATTAATTTATCTTTTCATTAGTTATTTTATAGAAAAGAACTATGCATAAATAATACATAAAAATGCACCTTTTTTTCCAATGCCCTCCTGGGGAATGACCTATGTCATACAGGCATCTGAAGGACGGATTTGTTGGTCTCTTTTCCATGGGCACCATATTGGGTGGGCCAACGCTGCTCCCACAGTAAGGACAGATAGTACAGAGAATGAAAGAACATCCATGCCTTACCCGGGATTCGAACCCAGAACCTTTGTGATGCAAGGTCAGTTCCCTGACCCCTACACAGGCCAGTCGGCATGCACATTTTTTAAAGTTTACTAATTTGTAAGATGCACTTGTACTGTTGTGCTACTTTTGTAATTAATCCATCTTTTCATTAGTTATTTTATGGATAAGAACTGTGCATGAATAAATTACAAAACTGCATATTATTCAAAGTGTATTAACTTGTAAGATGCACTTGTTGTACTGTTGTATAAAATATAGTCCAAATTACTGCAGAAACTTTTTTATTCCTTTATAAAAGTTTACAATGACATATTCTTGGAAACAATACGCTTATAAATCATGAAATATTTTTAAAAGGTTTGTTTATAAAATGAGGGTAGCAGCCTGAATAACTTTTTAAGTGAACTAACCGTCGATCATAATGGTTCAAAGAGGCTGCCTGAAATGCACTAATAGTGCACTAATGCACTAATTAGTGGTAAATTAAGTTACAAAATCAGACGCAAAAATGTACTTTCTCTAGCTAAATGTACCTTTTTTTCAATGGATTCAGAATTTTTACTATCAAAATATGGAAGTAGCCGAAATCTCGAAAATATGATCCCGATGGTTTAGTTAAGAGAGCGGTAGATTCCTGAAGGTAGATTTTGATCCCTGAAGGGGAATTTCACTAATAGTTTATTTTACCACATCAAACTCTTTATAGTACACAATTATAAAGTTTGTTTATCCAAAGATAATTCCTTCTAAAAAGCAATTTTTTTTTCTCATTATTTCCTCGCGAAGTGTCGAAAAAATTTTGAATTGTATGGTATACAAATTTTTACATCATTTTAAACTTTGTAATTTTAAATTACAAAATACAAATTTTTACTAAATGGGTCGAACAGTTTTTGAGAAATAAAAATTTTAAAATACGGCTTTTCAGAAATGTTATCAATTGAGAAATGTTATCTATTTAACCGATAATGCTAATGTTTGTATTTTGTCATTTAACATTTTGTATTTTGTTATTTTTGTCATATAGTTTAAAATGGTGTAAACATTTCTGTATCTTAATTCAATATTTTTCAAACTTCATGAAATAATAATAATAAAAATTTACGCCTTTGGATAAATTAACTTTATAATTGTGCACAATTTTTTCTTGTTCCGCTGCATAACTGAATATGGCTGAATATTCAAAAAATAAAATTAACATTAGGGGGCTCAAACTTTAAACGAGTCTCCTGCCAAAACTATTCTGGTTAAATTTTTCAGATTGTGACTGCCTCACTTATCTTGATGGTTAAAGATCCAGATCCGATAAGAAAAAATGAAAATAAAATAAAATAAAGATATGTACTTGCTCAGAAAGTGCATTTTTGTGTCTTTGACATGATTAACAGCAAGTACGAATTAATTAGCATATTTAAGGTTAACCTTTACAACCATTAAATTTGGCACTTAGTTTGTGAAAACATCAGATTATAAGAATAAATGTGATATTTCGGTGGGTAATATTTTTTGATTTTGTGTTCTGTACAATTTTAAGGAAAATGTGTAATTGTATAAGAGAAACAGCATGTTTGAACAATCTAATATTTGAACATATTTTTCAATTTTGTCGGTGGTGATGGTAGGATTTATCCCCCATGGTTTAGACTAGCTCTAAACCAGGTCCTTGAAACTGTGCAAATGTTTCAGTAGCTTTGAGGCAACCATTGATGTTTTTAGAAATAAATCCTCCTCAGTAATGTTGAAGCAGTCCAAGATGTGCTCCGGAAACGTAGCAGCTTGAGCATGGTGGAAAATTTTCCTTTTATTCAGGTTTGTCGGTAAAGTATTGAATAACAATTTTATTCAGTTTTGCCAGTACTAAATAACAACTGATTGTGTAGTACTAAATAACAAGTTTATTCAATTTTGTCAGTAAATTACTGAATAACAACTTTATTTACTTTTGTCGGTAAAATACTTAATAACAACTTTATTCAGTTTTATCCGTAAAGTAATGAAAAATAACTTTATTCAGTTTTGTTTGTAAATTACTGAATAAAAACTTTATTATAGGTTGTCTACTCCTCATTAACGTTTCAAGCCATTTTCAAATTAAACATAGAGGACGCTGGCTAAGGATAGGCTAAACTTACCCTAACGGTCATAAGTTCCAATTGAAAACTCTCATTAGTTATGAAAATAGCATATTATTCGCAAAAAAGCATCATTTCATGCTACTACAGAGCCTTCGAAAAACAACCTTAACGACACTATCAAAACTTTTTTGGGTCTAGAGTTTAAACAAATAAACTCACAGCTACCTACAGATTGTTGGAGAAAATTGAGAGCTATATTAACGAAATTTAACCACATTTAAGCAAAACTGTCACTTAAAATGTTTACAAAAAAATAAGAAAGTGTCTGCTAAATCTGCATCTGCATTATTTTATAAAGCATACTTCATGAATTAATAGATATAATACTATTTTTATTGAACACATTTTTTCATCAAAGTTACTTCTTGCGTTAATTTTTAGACAACCTATATAATATCTTGATCCCAATAGAATTATCATTCACTGCGTAATTGCTGTCAAATTTTTGCCTATCTAATTATACATATTCCGTCTAAATTCTATTAAATACCTGTTAACCAACGAAATACACATTACTAAAATTATAATTTTATTTTTTAATTTCTATAATCTTTCTAGCATTATTTCAATTTTAGTGTTCGTATACAGAGGAATACTGAACGAAAACTGACTCTCCAACTTTCAGTAACACCGTTAATTTCAACTGAGAAATAATTTATACTCCCTTGATGGCAAAAGAAAATGCAAATTAGGTCGAAAAGCAACGGAAAAGGCTAAAAGAGAAACAGCAAAATTTCACTCCCGCTTTAGACAGTTGCCGAATTATCCTCTCCCTCAAGCAAATTATGTCGAGTAGTTTCCGGGACTCAGAATAACTTGATCAGAGAAGAGTGAGGAAAAAGCGATTTCTCTTCGCCTGGAGGGCTGATTTTACGACACGTACTCACCGAGAGCCAGTAAAATCAGATTTTGTAGTTTTCCGAAAGAGTTGGGAAGAGATTTTTAGTATTTTCTGAAAGCATCCTTCCCTTGGAATTCTTAGTGAGTCCTTAAGCATGATGCGATCATAAATGCTGGAGAACCACATGATTTAATATCTCGGATTACACTTAGTTGCAGTTTATAGATCCTATCCACCTTGGTTTATATTCAGTTTTTGGAACATAACTGGAAATTCACGGGATATATTTTATGAGTAGACTGTGCTGTCCTCTCGTAGGGAATGTCCATCGTGCTGTTTTATGTTGCAGCTTTGTGTGGGAGGATGTTGTTTACGAGTGCTGAGCGGTACGAAAAGACCACGAAATGAATCTTCTCTTTTTTTTATTTGTAAAAGCTGCTCTCATGTTATCAAAAGAAACTTTTGAGATGATGAAACCTTCTCTTAATCTCAAAAATAAATCGCTCTCAAGAATAAATTTCTCTGATTAAAACGTAGCAGGTCGTGCTGTTTTAAATTACTAGTGTTTAATGACTCTATCCCCTAAGCCAGTGTTGCCCAAAGAGTGGTACGCGTAACCCCCGGGGTAAGGGAACAGTTTAGCAGGGGAACTCTTTCTTATGCGAAATATCCTGCAACAAGCGAAAATTCAAAAAAGTTTATTTAAAAACAAAACTAGCCATGAAAATTTACGATTACGTATTTTTCTATTGGCTATTTTTTGCGGAGTTAACAGTTAATAATTAGTGGTGTCAACAGAAAGTTGCGTTAACTTTTGTGCAATTTTCTTATAGTAAAAAAATACATTCATTTTTTTATTTGTGGTGCACAGCGTTACGAAAAATTTACATAGAAAAACATAGAAAGGGTACACAAAAGTCATAAGTTTAGGAAACCTTGCCCTAGGCGCATGATGAGGTCCCAATGAGGTGATCTCGGTTCGAATCCCAGTAATGGCTGGTCTATATGAAACCTCACCAGGCTCGCACTGACCACAATGCTGTCGTAAAATATCCTCAGTGGTAGACAGATCGCTAGTTAGAGTCCCTTTGCCATCAAACTAACCGTGGGAGGTTTTCATAGCCTTCCTCTCCGTGCAACTTAAATGTGGGTTAGTGCCATCAAACAGTCCCCCACGAAGGCGGAATTTCTTCCAATTCTCGATTCAGGAGTTCTCTTGTCTTCTGGATTGGGTTCAAAGTTACAAGGCTAACCGAGTTGAACATTAGTCGTCGTAAGTTCAAAAATTGGGTCGACTGTTCAGGGGCGGATTTAAAATAAAAAACCAGTGTTAAAGACTACATAGAAGATGACAAAAAATGCAAATTATCAACATTGCTCTAAAAATTGTACAACAATAACAGTGTTTGATAATCTAGACTAAAACCTGATTAGGTACTTCTTTCTCAAACCTAATGAGTCGGTGACCGATATCAATAGATCCTTTTCATTTAATAGTCACTTTTTGCAAACCTTTTTTTTTGGATTAAAATATATTTAAAAAAAATTTTTATTTTGAAATAATGTACGGCTATAAAAGGTTAATTCAACAATAAAAATAATATAAATATATAACAAAATGTAGTTAAACATATTGAATTTAATTTAAAAATATTTGGGAAGCAAAATACCTTTAATGTATACGAAAATATAACTTAGTACGATTAGTATATGTAAATACAACTTAGAAATATGGTGAATTGTGAAAGAACTCTCCTTCTGCATGAATCTTTCCATCACAAATCGGTGGATTCTGAAGGAAAGTAATTTTGAAAGGAGACATAGGACACTTAAATGAAAATTCCGTCTGCATTGCAATTCTTTCTGCATTGAACTTTTATCATTAAACGATTTTCAACAAAAAAAGGACATAGGAGAAAGTAAACGGTTGTTTATTTAAGTCGCCATTTCTTTTTTTTTTTCTTTTTTTTTACTCACCTTGTGGCGAGAGGCTATTTTCAGGTCTACCTGAAACTGTTTTCAATGTTCCTTTCAGATCTCTCTTTTTGAAGTATTTGAACTTTTAAATAACTCTCCTTCCACATGAATCTTTCCACCATCAATTGATTGACTCTGAATGATCAAAATTATGAATGATGACATTTTCTGTATTGATGTACTTTTATCATTACGCAGTCTTTAAAGAAATAACGATTGGAAAAAGTGACCGGTTGCTCATTTAATTTAAGTCACCATTTTTTATTTTTTTGTTGACTCACCATGTGGCGAAATGAGAGATATTATTTTCGCATCTACTTTTTTAACTTTCAGGCCATTCTAGCTGCACTGTTTAAACTCGACTCGTCTCATCCTCCAAACTTTTGGAAATATTTAGCAATGATATAGAAAAGACGACAACAACATAAAATTGCATACAAGATTTGATGAGGCATCATTACATTTTCAGTACAAAACGAGGCAAAATTTTAAAAACTTGTTTTTATTGTTTGTATTTATCTTTGAAAATAATGATGCAATGTAGCATCGAAACTAGTACATAATTTTAACTACTATATTATATTGATTTGTGAATTTTAACGTTGGTTTTTATCTTAATGGGACCATTCATAAATGATCATTCATAATAATTTTTTTTCAATATTTTTGACTCCTCTCCTAACTATTGTCCCAAAGAGTGACACTTGACCTAAAGTCCTACCCCCCCCCCTCCTTGCTGCATGTCACACTATAATACGTAGCCATATACTACTTGTAATTTAGAAAGGAAGGATTGCGTTATAAATCATATTGTAAATTTTAAATTTAAACTTTAACAATGTGCTCTAATGAAGTTTGAGAGTATAACAATTATATAACGCGAACATATATGTACTTCTTTGATTAAAATTATGCAAAAAGCATGAAAATAAATATTACTCTCTCCCTCAGCTTCTGAACCTGTTTCAGTTTCGCGTCCTAGAATGGTATGATCTGTAGATATCCCCAATTGCCATCTTCATAAAGTTTTTAACCTTCTTAACATAAATAAAAGAACTCAGTTAAACGAAGATATGAATGACACTTTAATGAATTTTTAAACACGAGATTTAAAAACTATGAAGCGCAAGCTCGTAAGCAAATACGAGCAAGTATTTTTTACAGTTTTTTTTTCATGTACAGGGCATTTCGAAATATTGAATCCTTAAAACTTAATTTTCGACTTTAATACTATATCCATGTAGTGCATTTATTCCTCAGAATCGATTCTTTATTAAAAAGGAACTCAGAAATATGCTTAATAGGGATCCCAAATTTTATTAATTATGCAAAAAAATATTAGGAAAACGTTATTTAAAAAGTTAGTTTCGAACGTTATCCAGCAAAAATCAGCTGTATTAAACTATAAAAAAAAGCGGTGAAATTAGAGTTTTTGAAATGCTTTATTTAAACTCGATTTGTAGTTTAAATTATAGATATGGATTATACGGATGGATAAATATCGACCTCGGTAAGAATTTTCGGCGTCATTACTTAGATAGGAAAAGGATTTCTAAAAATTATACAAATAAAAAAGTAATTATTATAAGTCAGTTAATAAAAAAAATATATTTTTGTATAAATATAAACTCTAATTAAAGCATGATGACAGGAAGAGAAAACAGTTATTAACAATATCGGTCAAAGAAAGCTTCAAATCATTCTTTAAAATTTTTGGAAAATCACGAGCATGAGTTCATGTAACAGGGAAATTTCGCATACTGCATGCTCTTGTACTAAGTATTTGAAGTAACTGCGCATGCTCATTACTTTTAACTACGTCATTACTTTTTTTTAACATGATAGAGCTCACTGCATCGACACTGACGCATGCTCACCTGCAATGCACATTTCAGTGTCAATGAAATAAGGGAACGGTGTTATTTACTTTAAAACTTACATATAGGAGAGAGCAGTTAAAACTGAAAAGTCCCTCTAATAGCTGAAACATTTTCTATTTACCTCAAACATTTAGTATAAAAGTTACTTTTAGTTCAGCAATCGCTCAGGGGAATCAGTGGCTCAAGAGATAGAACGCTTGCCACCCAATCATGTGATCCAGTTTCGAATCCCAGCGATGGCTGATTGATAAGAATTCTGCACCAGGCTCGCACCGACCACAGTGCTGGTGTAAAATATTCTCAGTGGTAGACGGATCATGGGTTAGAGTCCTCTTGCCATTGGGTTAACCGTGGTATCTTTTCATGGTTTTTCTGTCCATGCAACGCACATGTTGGTTAGTTCCATCAAAAAGTCCTCCACGGAGTTTAGTATGCCCCAATGCTTGAGCCAGGAGTTCCCTTGCCTTCTGGGTTGATTCGAAATTAGAAAAAGCTAAAGATTTGAGCATTGATGTCGTCGTTCGGGCAGCTTTCAACACCGGTTATAGAAAAACATGGGTATGGGATCCTGAGGGCAAAACTGCGTAATCTCTAATAGCTGAAATATTTTCTGCTGAACTCAAACATGGAATATAAAAGTTTCTCTTAGTTCAGCAATCGAGACATATTCGTGAGATTTTGATAAAGTTTTTGTTACTTCGTCTCTTAAATAATTATTTTTGACCCCCAATTTTTAACAAGGATTTGAAAAACATAAAAGTTGTGGTATGCACCAAATAATTTTGAATTCTTAATACTATATATAAACAAGTAATATAAAAAAATAATTTTAAAGTCAGTTCTTACTTTGGTCAACAACGAAGAATTTTATTCTAGTTGTTTTTCATTAAATAATTACAATTTTTCCCCTATATAAAACTAAAATTAATTAATTAAATTTAATTAATGAATTAATATTTGAAAAAGCTGTATTAGCATCGAGTGACATAAGTTTAAAAAAATGCATTTGAACTTGAGCGGAGGAATAAAAAGAATTTATTAATGATCGAAAATTTGAAGAAGATATAGGGAGAGTATGAACTACTAGCAGGAATTGAAAAACAAAAAAGATGGCGACTTTTTTTGTATTGAATGTAAACTACACTGGTGGACAAAATTAAGAGATGGAAGACATTTTCCCAAGTATCTCAAAAAATACTGAATATAAATAAATGAAATTTGGTATGGACATAACTTATTCCATGATAATAAAGAATGCAAAACAAAAATGAAAGTGCCATTCACTGGCAAGACCTGTTGCCAATAAATCCAATGCAGTCTCAACTTAAGGATAAAAGATGACAACAAAAGTGAGGCTTGTACAGTGTGTGTTGCCTCTAGTATGGTCACCCCTGACAGACAGACAGCAGGCGCAACGAGTATGCATGCTGTTAATAAGGGAGTTAAGGAGGACTTGTGGAAGACCCTCCCATTCTTCCACCAGAGCAATTTTTAACTCCAGAATGGTTCTGGGGGGAGGTTGGCGCATCGCAATAGCTCTCCCAAGCATGTTCAATAGGATTCAGGTCAGGGGATTTAGCTGAACAATCCATTCGTTGAATATCCTCGCTTTCCAGATACTCATCAACCATGAGAACCCTATGTAGCCGCGCATTGTCGTCCATAAAAATTAGCTCAGGGCCAACAGCGAGCCTGAAAAGATGCACATAGGGCTCTAGGACCTTCTGCCTGTACCTCTGGGCATTCACGGAACCATTGTCAAACGCATGGAGCGGTGTGCGGGTATCTTGCATGATCCCTGTCCAAACCATGAGTCCTCCACCAGCATAATGGTCCCTTTCGATAATGTTACTGGGATGGTATTGGGTTCCAGGTTCCCTCCATATGAATAACCGTCCAGAAATAGCGTCATAGCGCCATAGGAATGTGCGTCATAGAAGAATATAGCGTCATAGAAATGTGCGAAAATGCTTTCCATATCTTAATTTTGTCCACAGGTGTACTTTAACAATGAGCCTTTATTACATACTTATTTATTTCAAACATAAATTTCTCAAACAGACAATTAATCTATTAACAAAATTAAAAAAAGATGCACATTTTTTACTTATCACAATGCATTTCAATATATTTTAGAAAATTATTCTATTTTATTTACAAGTATTAAACTTATTTTACTTCATTTAAAAATGTTAACGATAAATAAGACACTTCCTGCTTCAATTCTTTATCTGTATGTTCTGCTCATACTGTGGAATAAAAGTATAAATCTGAAATTGGATACGAAATTAATCTTCAGCTACCATTACTTTTTTTCTATTTTGCTGCAATATTACAGAAGAAGTATACATGTATAATTTTTTTTTAGAGGTTGTTTCAAATTTGAATTTTCTTACGAAAAGTCATAAAAAATTCTGAAAAATAATTATCTTTGAGTCATTACAAAACCTTTAAAGACAATGAAAACCTATCTTGAATGTTTATATACAAGAAAAAATATTTCTATCAAAACAACAAGTTTAAGCTAAACAGAAAAAAATTGGTTTGATTCTATAACGAACAACTTCTCTTTCAATTTTAATATGGAATAATTTTTCTATTTCATCCTCGATAATGTTTTTTTTTCTTTTTTGAAGAGTAATTTGCTTTCAAGTTAGTTGAATTTTTATAGAATTAAAAACAAAATCACATTTCTTTTTTGAATGAATTCTTTCGACCGCCAAAACTAAATTTTCCTCAAGAATGCTTGTTTTAATGAGTTTCTACAAATGCTTCTTTTTAAGTTCTGGAAAAAATTCTCTTTTTTATTGGCTTCTAATGCACTTGGATTCAAATTTTGTTCACATGACTCAAATACTTAAGTTAGTTCATAAACTTTAATTAAGTTTAACATAGTTTCTGAAAACAATTTACTGTATAGCTTAAAAGACTTGAAACTCGAAAAAAAAAATTTTAAAGTCACTTCTTGAACAACCCTAATTCCTGAATCCAGATATTTATTTACATTGGCACGAAAAGTAATTTATATCCATATAAGTAAACGCTTTAGAAATATATTCTAATTTTTCCAAATTAAAAAACTAACACAGGTATCTCAAACTCTTCCATTTTATATGTAACAATTATTTAGATAAAAGAATTCCGTTAATTGCAATTTATTATTATTATTATTTTACAATTAACTAATCTGAATGCAGTTGCAAACAAGTCTGAATTTTTTTTAAATTATTTCATGCTTTAATTATTAGAACATAAAGAAATATAGCATAACGCTCGGAAAACTGTACAGCGCCCAATGTTGATGCCCATCTAGTCAACAATCCAACTCAGAAGACAAGGATAATTCCCGCTTCAAGTACTGACACAAACTTGCCTCTTAGAAGTACTTTTGGAAAGAAATGCTTACGTTACATTAATTGAGGTAGTTCATTTACGTCGCACTAGAGCTGCACAATGGGCTAATGGTGACGTTCTGGGAAACATTCCTGAGGATGATCCGAAGACATGCCTTCACAATTTTGATCCTCTGCAGAAGGGATGGCGTCCCTGCTTCGGTAGCCCGTCGACCTGCACGCGAAGTCAAGCAGTTTACGGTAGAAAGTTTAACGAGGACCAATACCGCACACCCTCGGTCCCTACGCAGACTCATTCAGGTGATCACCCACCCGCACACTGAACGCAACTAGTGATGCTTGACTTCGGTGATGTGTTGGGAACCGTATCTTAGCGATCAGACCACTGAGGGACCTTACGCTACATTAAAGGAAACCTCGAAAACCAGAGTTCTACAGCAAATATAAATCTAACCTAACCTCTATCTATCTCGGCGGATATTTTGCTTCAGAGCAAAATATTTCCTTTTTTTTTTTAACGGCAGGCACTGAATTTTCGTTCTTAACCTCGGAAGATGATGGTGTTGCTAATTTAACGTTACCCAGTGGGCACCTGTTAACCTAAGTCACGGAGGAGAGCAACATAACCCATGACACACTGTCACCACAGATACCCGTTCATAAGGTGAACCACATTCACACATCGCACAACAGAGAGCAACACACAGAGAGAAACATCCATGCCTTGAGCCGGATTCAAACCCGCAATCATTGGCTTCACAGTCAGGCACGCTGATTGCTTGACCACCTGTTTGCCTGTCATTTTCAATGAATATTTTGCATGCAGTTGCATCACATCAGTGGCAGTTAAAGATTCAGTAAAAGAGGATGCTCTCGAGTCGGGTATTTTGGCAGTTTTGTTTTTTAAAGGATTTTTTTAAAAATAACTAACACGCACTTGAGTTGCTTAGAGTGAAAAACCACGAAAATCCAAAGATAAAACTGTCTCTAACCGATGATTCTTCTATCTCTGTAGATATTTCAATTCAGCACTGCGGATTATTTATCGGCCCTTCTCAGTGGAAATTTTTCTTGTGATAGCTGCAGACTTAATATTGTATTAATAATGCAGCAGCNACATTAATAAACATTTTATTTTTTTATCTATTAATAAATATTTAACATTAATAAACATTTTATTTTTTTATTTCATAGCCATCGTTGAACAGCCGACCCAATTTTGGGTTTGCGACTGCTAATATTCAACTCCATAGTCTTGTCATTTTGAACTCTGACCCAGGAGACAAGAGAACTCCTGGATTAAGTATTGGGAGAAATTTGCCTCTGTGGAGGACTTTTAGAAGGAATTAACCAGCATGCGATGGAACTAACCAGCAGGAAAACCAAGAAAACCTTCCACGATTAGCCTTACGGCAAGGGGACTCTAACCCATGATCCGTCTATCACTGAGGATATTTTTAGGTGCAAGCCGGATGCGGAATTCGTATCAACCAGCCATTACTGGGATTCGAACCAGGTTCATCTCATTGGAAGGCGAATGCTCTATCCTTTGAGCCATCACGGCTGGAGGATAAAAATTGTTAAAAATCTACCTTCTTGAAAGCAGCGAACAATTCAAAAAATAATTACGAATCAGAATCAATTTTCGCACATTTCTAATTTTTCTTAAGCACTAATGACGGAATAATTTATTTTTAAACATAAAAAATCACAAAAGCTTTTGATTTTAAAAAAAAATCAATTTTTCTAATGTTGGAAATTTGCTCCAAAATAATCTATCAGTCATAAACAATTGTATACCAATAATAATAAATGTCTGAGTTCCTTTTGAAGCTCCAGCTCCAAAATCCAGGAGTAATAGCGACCTGTAATTCGGACAGTATGTGAAGGGGGCAATTTTAGCCCCTGATCTAAAAAGTAGTTCAAAATTCACAATTTACATTTCTCGGGAGAAATGTTTAAGAAGGCAATTTTCTCATTTGCTTAGAATCCCAAGCAAAATTCTTGATGGCCCCATGAAAAAAAGTTTGATGGCTTATGTTGGTCACCATCATCCAGCATTTTCCATTAAGTGTTCATGGTTTTTGAAATGGCAACAAACTTCCCTCATTCCATGACGGAAAATGATACTTTAAAACTATGATGGTTAACCATCAAGAGTTGGACTCTCATGAACCAACAATTCATAATGATCAGTGAAGGTTCATGATAGTTCCAACCATACATTCCACGATGGTTTAATGGGAATTCCAGTTGATTCTCAGCAATATACCACCAAAATTTATTTTATTATTTTATTTTATGTTAGGCCATCATAAATCAGTCCGAATTCCTACATTGAGATGATGGTTGTTCATGATCCTTATAACATTTTATTTCCAAAATATTATGATGGAAATTTCTGACAGTTCAACATGAACTAACCTTAAAAACAAGTTGCTATTCCTATGCTGGACCATCATAAATCAGTCCGAATTTCTACATTGAGGTGATGTTTACGTATGTTAGTTACCATCAAGATTAGGTTGGTCCATCAATGGAAAACCATCAAAAATTTTGACAGGGACTAGACATTGATATAAATTAAACTGCAAGCGATTCTGTTTTCTTTTTCTCTTTTTTCTTGTACATCTCTTTAAATATGACATGAGTGATGTTTGCTAGCTCCTTAACGAGAAAAAAAAAGATTTTACCGCAAGTTCATTAATTACTTATACTAGATAAACTCAATGAAAGTGGTAGCATAGGGGAAGTTGTCACCAAATAAGTATTTTTAAATTTATTTGAAACAATGTGCTTATTTTGTTTATAGTAACGCTTTTTAAGCGTGCTCCTATAAAACTAAATAGCTAAAAATTAATGATATTTGAAATAACAAGTAATTCAAAGTAATAAGTAAAAAATTTTTTTAAAGTGAATTTCTACTTAGGTCAGAAAAGGAAATTTTTATTTTGGTAACTTTTTATTAAAAATTTAAAGACTTTTTCTCCCATATAAAACTAAAATTAACTCACTAAGATCAATTAATGAATTAATATTTGGAAAAAACTGTATTAATATCAAGTATGTCATCTAGTTTAAAAAAACGTATTTGAACTTGAGTGCGTGAATAAAAAAGTATTTTATTAAGGATTGAAAATTTGAACAAGATATAGGGTTATCGGATGTGAACTAATAGTTGGAACTGAAAAAAAAAGCTATTCATTGATAAAGAAAACTAATGGAGAAATAGTATTAAATCTTTAAAGAGAAACGTAAAAAATCGCCATGCTATTATTACCGCTAATGATGCTTAATTAATTGCTGTAATAGGCACTACTGGTTATATGGAAATTGGTGCAATTTAAATAGGTAATAAATATACTTATATAAGTACAAATTTTCATACTAGTGTATTTGGTTCTATTTAGACTGCACCAATATTGCGCAGCTTTTAAAAAAATACCGTAATAAAAGATTTTCTATGACTTCTAGAAGGTGGAGAAAATAGCACTGTTGCGGTAAATTTTGTCTATCATGACTTGACCTCGAGCATCATTACAAAACATGCTGAATGCAGTTAATCTTTATTTTTCTATGGGATGGACTACTAAAAAAGTGTTTTGCTTGATTTAATATCATAAAGCCAAGAGCAGAGTTACTTAGGGGCGTTTGCCTTCCAATGAGGTGAACCGGGTTCGAATCCCGGCCATGACTGGTCGATACAAAATCCGCATCCGGCTTGCACCGACCAAATGCTGACGTGAAATATCCTCAGTGGAAAGCGGATCATGGGTTAGAGTTCCCTTGCCGTCAAGCTAACCTTGGGAGCTTCTCGTGATCTTTCTCTCCATGTAATGCGAGTTAGGAAGTCCTCCACGAAAGCAAATTTCTCCCAATACTTGAACCAGGAGTTCCCTTGTCTTCCGGATTGAGTTCGAAACTATAATTCCACGTAGTTGGACGTTAGCAGTAGTAAACCCAAAAATGGGTCGGTTGTTCTACGACGGTTATAAAAAAAAAATTATCTTAAAGCCACTGAGACAAGGACGAAAAAAAAAAAGGAATTATTTCAGCTTTATATTTTCTTAGTTTTGAGCATGATTTCGTAGTGTAGTTCAGAATTCATTTATTGCTTGCTGTTATTTCACCCCCACACTAAGAGTAAAGTTATAAAAATAAATTTATACTAGCAAAAAAAAAAAAAAAAAAAAAAAAAAAAAAAAAAAAAAAAAAAAAAAAAAAAAAAAAAAAAANATAAAATAAAAAAAAAAAAAAAGAAAAAGAAAAGAAAAGAAAAAAAGTTTTTTTTTTTGAAGCAACTCAATGAACGACATTGAATGTAATTTACTGTAAAACCGTTTCACTGCATTGAGACTTTCACTGGGGCGAAAAAACCTCTACAACACATTTCATTTCACCCAACTTCTGATTGTAACCTCATCCCTTTTATTAGTTGCTTTTCGATTCTATTTTTTCCACAAAAATTCCGCCCTTTGTGTAATGTCATGAAATCAGAAATTCCGAATTTAGTAGGAAATACAATAAAATACACTTAAAAAAAAATACAGACATATTTTTTTAATTCAATTCCTACAATTAGTTCACAATCTCCCTATATTTGTTCAAATTTTAAATCGTTCATAAAATACTTTTTTATTCATCCACTCAAATACATTTTTTTTTAAACTTGTTGTGGATGACACTTGATGTTAATACAGTTTTTTCGAATATTAATTCACTCATTAAATTTAATTAGTTTTATTTTTATATGGGAGAAAATTTTTTGAACTATTTAATAAAAAGTAACTAACGTAAAATTTTTCTCTGTTGACATACGTAGGAATTGACTTTAAATTTTTTTTTTATGTCACTTGCTTTTGAATTTAAATTAGTTTGTTGCTTCTGAGGAACTATCTTCTATATTATATAAAACGCTAATACGTACGTATGTATGTATCAATAAAAACGATGATATTTCTTTTCTCGCGCTGGCAACAGTTTTCATTTTTAATTGATTNCGCTTCTAATAAAACGCATAATGATGAAAATGTCACTTCTGAAAGACATGGTGCTGATAATTTTGTACGAAAGTGATGCGATGTGATGTTTTTTGTTTTAGATGTGACTAAGAAAGGATTATTTTCTCTTTTTTTAAATAAAACAATATATGAAGCCATGTTTTAGTTATTTAACTATTTTTTTATATTTTAAAAAAAATTTGTTTAAAACATGATTTTAACTATTTCTTCATTTTTTTAATGTATTTAGTTTTGTGTTTGCTAGTATGTTCATGTAAAGACTTCGAAATTTCGATTGGTGGTAAAATGGCGATATATTTTGCTTGCACCATTCGTCTAAATTTAAACAATCTGGTTGGTGCAAAAATGTTCGAAATTTCGAGTAACGATTCATTTAACTTGGCGATAAAATGGTGAGCTAAATTCCGCTTTTTGTGGTCAGGAAGCGATTAAAACTTTTGTCAACAGCAGACACAGAAATCCACTAGATATTAAAACAGTCCAGTTTTTCGAAAATTTTACTGACAATAAATTCCATTTGGCGATAAAATCACAACTAATTATGCTCGAAAATTATCAAAAAGCAGGTAAAACTTACATTGTCATCAGGCATGGAACTCCAGTTGTGGATAGAGTTCTCTAGCTACTCAGAAAGTAATCGACATATGAATTGCACGATAGTTCCCTCACACACATAAACGCTTGTGAAAACGTAGTGATGTTGTTGTCGTTCATTAAGGAATAGGGGGATCGATTGTTCTTGTTTTCCAGTAGCGCCATCTATGGCAAGAATTCAATTATTGCACCACCCATACGTCACTCCCTTTTATAGGGTGGACCCATTCATACATTCATTCATTCATCCACAGATCGAAATTTTGACCTGAACCAGAGAACGATCCATCTCCAATTCTGTACCCCCAGAGGTATTGATTTGTTACGGGAACGTGGAGGACTTTGCGACCCGACAGATTTAACGTGATCTTCGCCCGACTGGATTTGAACTCAAGTTCTCACAAAAGTTAGTCCAGCGCCCTACCAACCAGGCTATCTCGGCCATAAACGTAATAAAAAATATATATATTTAAAGAGATCCTTGTAAGATGGCGAAAAGAAACATTTCATGAATTTTTTATTCTAAATGCTTGGTAATATCAGCAATACAAATATAGTTTACTTTTCTCTGCCGGACTATTAAACAAAATGATTATTAACAGGCTAAGCGTTTTATAAACAGCGTTCTACGATTGCTAGATATTCTAAACCTGGCATCGCTAAATTCATTAAAATGTGGCTTGGAAGCTTCTTCCTCTAAATTGTATAATTATGCTATAGTTATGCCGCCATGGTGGCTCAGGCGATAGAGCTCTAGCCTCCCAATGAAGGTGCCTCAGTTCGAATCCCAGCGATTACTGGTCGATACGAATTCCACACCCAGCTCGCCCGACCACAGTGCTGACGTAATATATATTCATTTTGTTAGGTATGTCATAAGTCCAGGAAGTTTTAGTACCAGGTACCCTTTGGTACATATAAGGTACTCTAGTTTTTTAAAAAAAATTTAATATTTCTCTATAACTGAAATTATTATTTATCAAAAAAAGGAAACTCAATTTTTAAAAGAAACTAATATTTATGTACCTCTCTATGCCATCTCCATGTAACGTCCTCCTCTATGTAACGACCACCTCTATGTAACGACCACCTCTATGTAACGATCACCTCTATGTAACGGCATCTTCTATGTAGCGACCTCTTCCATGTAACGACCTCTTCGATGTAACGACCTCTTCCATGTAACGACCTCTTCTATGTAACCACCTCCTCTATGTAACGACCTCCTCTATGTAACGACCTCTTCTATGTAGCGATCTCTTCCATGTAACGACCTCCTCTATGTAACGACCTCCTCTATGTAACGACCTTCTCTATGTAACGATCACCTCTATGTTACGACCTCTTCTATGTAACGACCTCCTCTATGTAACGACCTCCTCTATGTAGCGACCTCCTCCATGTAACGACCTCTTCTATGTAACGACCTCTTCTATGTAACGACCTCCTCTATGTAACGATCACCTCTATGTTACGACCTCTTCTATTTAACGACCTCTTCCATGCAACGACCACCTCTATGTAACGACTTCCTCTATGTAACGATCTCTTCAATTTATGGTCACTTTTGGAAGGCACGGAATTTTCTCCATAGACTTTGCGTTCCCGAAAACCTTTAGGAGAAACCATCAAAATCTCTCCCAGGAACCGTTCAAAACTCTGGACCTTATGCGGAAAGATAAAATAAGGAAACACGAAAAAATATCAAAGCAAAAAAAATAACAAAACGTAAAAATAAATTAAGATGTATTCAAAATATTTGCTTGATGCTCTTATTTAGGGAGCTCTTTTTGAGGATCCTGAAAGAGACTACATCCTGATGTTGCAGTCAAAGTGCTCTAAAAACCTAGAAGGAAAAAAAAGTTATTTTAGAAAAAAAAAATGTCGCATCTCAAGCAAACAAACCTCTTCTCCTTTTTTTAAAGCTAACTAATTTTTATGATATAAAATCAAATGCAAACTTAAACTAAAAACATAATTGTTTATTTCTTTAAAATAATTCTATCATTTCATAATCGGTAAATTAGATTTTACACATAATTCTATCAGTGAGGACCATTTTTATTGACGCTAAATTTTATTCATGCATCCGATTTTCTGAGGCCAACAGCAGTGGAAAATGACACGGACTGAAACTAAAGTCGTCTGCAAAAAATCATGTATCTTCGATATCATTCATTTTGTCAATGGAGGAAACCCCTAAGAACGACCAATGTTCGTCAACGAGAATAGAGATATAGAGATTGGTCGCTTCCAAAGAGTTTCACGATACAATTGAAAAGCCAGTGTTTTGTTTAATCAAATATTTTAGTTAACGAAATCAAAAAAACCAAAAAAAAATACCACAGAATTTCCATGATCAATTCTGTAATATATTCTAATTAAATTAATTATGATTATGTTTTAAAATTTCAGATGTCTAATTGATCAACATACAAACAATCGGGGAAGGGCTAAACTGGCCCTTTCAGTCTATTTAGGCAATGTTCAGTCATTCTAATGTTAAGAGAGGAGATCTAATTCTAATCACAATCCAACTTTCTAGTGCAAAGCATATTTTAAATTGGGAGTTTAGCACTAGCACAAACTATATTTTTCCAATTTTTCTCTACGTAATTTAAGAACAATTGCGCTTTCAAACAACAATAATTCATTTTTTAAGGAAGCCGTGTACGATCATCATTCCATTATGCATTAAAAAAAATTGAGTTATTTCTAGAATCAACTAATTTGTGGTGATTTTCCTGCGTTTGATTCAAACATTTTATGAATATACAATACCTCTAATTTAAAAATTATTTTTTATAGCTTATGACGATAAATGCTCAAGTAACCGAATAAAAGAAATTCATTTAAATACTACCGCGTTACGAAAATAAAAAGGACGTTGAAGCAATATTTTTGAATAGCTATTGATTTCTGGAACTACCTCTTACACACTAGATGGCGACACTATAATTTTCATACTCTCTCAAAAAGAACAAACTTTCTCAATATCATTATCCAACCATCATTAAAATGAACGACGCCCGTAGCACAAATAAAGCTCTGTGTGACTACGGTAGCCGAGACGGTGTGTCGCACAAAATAGAAGGATATCTGTCAATTTAATGATTCTTCTCTTCAACTTAATAGAGTCTGACACAATAGCCGATCTTGTTTTCAACTCACTTCAGTTTGAGTGATCGCTTCATACGATCGTTTTTTCCACACTTTATTATCGTTGCCACCCTGTTTTGTGAGAAAATCATTGTTCCCTGGATATTGTCAACCACTTTCAAATTATTCAGTTCGGTTTACAAAACACTTTTGGTTTCTTATATCTATGTGCTATCAATAGTTTTAAAAGAATATTATTATCTTTATGTTTTTTAACTACTTCGTAAACAGTGTACTCAAATTTCTCCTACGTTAGTGTGTATTAATTACGTACGAACGTAATTAGTTAGATAGCTTTTTATTTTCATAACTTGATATTGTGTCATTCGACAATCTAAATGGAAAAAAAATTAATAAACATAACAGAGTCGTAAATCTGAAATTTATTTTTAGTTATGTTGTTGTTCTGTGGCATTTCATGAATGTCAATGATGAATATCTTTCATAAGCAATCCACCGTTTCTTGTTTTTAAAGAATGCTATACTCTTTAGTACGATTACCTCTGTTATATCGTACTCTTTAGTACGATATAACAGTGACCATGTCCTTATATAACGACCAGTACATAAAGTCTACTTTACTTCATACGATCGACATATAGACACAATAGTTATGGAATATATAGAACTTATATTCCATAACTATTGTATCGAGCTTCTACTGTTACCTACATTTTTAATAAAAATAGCGGAAGTTTACATTAAAGTTGATAATATAAACTATATATATTAAGATTGAACAATATTATATTAAGGAGCCAGGGGATAGAAACCAGAGCAGGATCAATCTTCCATCCAGTACCCCCAGAAGTATTGATTTGTTATGGGAATTTGGAGATCTTTGTGACCCGATAGATTTAGTGTGCACCAGTCACCATATTGCACTCAAAAAATCGTCGGCCAGGCTGGGATCAAATTCACGACCGCTTGAACCTGGTCCAACACCCTACCAACCAGGCTATCTCGGTTCTGTGAGGCTGATGCTTTAGGGGAACCGGGTTCGAATCCCAGCGATGGCTTGTCGATAGGAATTCCGCATCCGGCTTGCACCTACCTCAGTGCTGACGGAAAATATCCTCAATGGTAAACAGATCATGGGGTAAAGTTCAACTGCTGTCAGGCTAACCTTGAGAAGGTTTCGTGGTATTCCTCTCCATGCAACGCAAATGCGGGTTAATTCTATCAGAAAGTCCTGCACGAAGGCAAATGTCTCCCAATACTTGATCCAGGAGTTTCCTTGTCTTCTGGATTAGGTTCAAAATTGCAAGGCTGTAGAATTGAACATTAATAGTCACAAACCCAAAAGAATTGGTTCTGCTAACCAATGACGGTCATAAAATAAAATATATTATATTAAGATTATTAAGATTGAGTCCTGGCACATGAAAATCTAATCATTAAATCAAAAGTTACTCAGGATGCTAATGTTTTTTTTAAACATGACCAGTTTCCAAGTTTAAATCTTTAAGAATTTTATAAATTTCACTCAATTTTTTAACATTATTACAGCTATTGGAATTGGTAAAATAATTTTTTTTTTTATCTTTCCGAACACTTAGCTTTTAATTATCCTTAAGGGGGTAAAAATATAAAAGAAATGTTTGTTCTGAGTAGATCTGAATACTTGCTCTGAGTAAATTTAAAAGCTATTATTGATCTCAAAATAAAAGAAAAATAAAACGATTATTCCATCAATTTTGAACAATATTCGAAAACGTTCTAGTCGAAAAGAAATTCTATACACGTGGCATAACAATATTGAAAATGTTTACTGACCGCTGGTCTGATAACTAATCAGTTCTGTTTCTAAAAATAAATGGACATCAACAACAGACTAAGTGGAATAAGATATTTCAAAATGCAATGTTTTTGTGTTTTTTGAGGGGAAAAAAATTACTGATTCGATTTTAAAAAATATTTTTCCCTCCTTTCAAAGTGCATATTTCAGCACTTTACTTTTACGCTTTTAATTTTTAATTATTGTTTTTTATTTGTATCCAAAACCAGTTTTTTGACACTCGATGGTACAGTCCTTCGGAAATAAATTGATATTGATGTAAATGATAATTGACCAAAATAATATTTAAAAATTTCTTAGGTGCAAGGCAAGAAAAAATTCAAGATAATTTCTATAGTATGTCCTAAAAGTTACACCTGTTTTAACATGAGACTTCTTACAGTTTAACAAAATGAACAGTGCACAAAAAAAAAGGAACCTAAACCTAACTACCCTAAATAACTTTTGATCTAATTATCGGATCTTAATAGTTTGGGGAGTTAGCTTCAAATATGGCACTTACTTACTACAAACAATATTTCAAGTTACGAAATCATACAATAAAATGTACTTTCTCTGATTGAACATATCTGTTTTTGGCGGATTAAAATATCTGGTCACCAAAAAATACAAAATTAGCAAAATACAAACTTTGAGCGAAATCGATCAAATACTTCCTGAGATATCGAATTTTAATAATACGACTTTTTCAAAATTTGATTTCTCAGGAACTATTCGACCAATTTCACTCAAGTTTTGTATTTTGTCATGCAAAGTTATATTCTTTAAAATGACGTAAAAATTTGTATTCCTCAGAATTAAAATTTTTTTGGCTATTATTAAATAAAATAATAAAAATTAATAAATATTTGCTAAAAGTTACATTTTGCGTAGAATTATCTTTGGATAAAAGAATTTATGATTGAGTAGAAATATTTTTCAATTCTCCTAAAAAATTCTCAACGTATGGTGAAATAAGCAAAAAGTAAAAGTAACATTAAGAGTTCAAACTAAGGATCGATCTTCAGACCAAACTATGATGACCATAATTCCCGTATTGCGGCTCTATATTTTGGGGGTTAGAAATTGTTATCAGTCGAAAAAAATCTATGTTTATTAAAAGAAAGTACGTTTTTGAGACAGATTTCGTAACTTAAAATATTACCTGCACTAATTAATTAGCCTTTTGAGGTCACCCTTTCGACCCTTTAGGATTGAGTCCCTAGAACGTAAAGATCCCATCATTAGATCGAAAGTTATTCAAAGTGGTCTGTTTTTTATTTTGCGCAGTGAGTTTATCTTTTACATTGTTTTATATAATGTGACCCGAAATTAAAATAGTTACTAAAATAAATTACAAGCTTAAACGCGTGCATTGTTAGCAACATTTCCTTCCTTTTGGGAAACGTCGAGCTTGAACGCCTTCAATTTTTATCCGACTTTCTTAAAATTATAATAAATTGTTGATGAAGTTTGTGTTTCACTTTAGTCTCTTTTTATTATATTTATTCTTATTATGAACCCAACATTTCCAAAAAATCAGTTTTCAACATTTCATTCCTCAAAAAGTATAAAAAAAACACAAAAACAAATCCTGTCAATAGTTAAATTTAACTTAATTGGGGGGTGGCATAAATAGAGTTTAAGAGGCAAAAAAACTACTCTAAAACTTAAGAAGTTTGAAAATGTGTATTTGATTTACATTTTTCTCGCCTATCCAAAATGAACTGTCTCACATTATTGCAATTTTCTAGTAATTATTAAGCTGAAACGGTATTTTTCTTTACTTCTAATTTATTTTTTTTATTTCTATCACACAAAATTTGTTTTTATCCATCGAAATATAAAAATTCAACAAGTATGTCTTAAAAGTCGGTACCAATGCAACAGACGTATATATTTGTTTTTTTGAAACACCGTTTGTTAATAGGGTTTTACTCACCGATGTGCTAATACCTTGGTTACGGCTATGTTTTGTTTTCACATTCGCTGTGATGATACGGCTTATATATTTTACTTATAACCGTCGTTGAACAGCCGACCCAATTTTGGGTTTACGACAACTAATGTTTAACTCCGTAGCCTCGTAATTTTGAACCCAATCCAGAGCAAAAGGGAACTCCTAGATCAAGTATTGGGAGAAATTTGTCTTCGTGGAAGACATTTTGATGGAATTAACCCACATTTGCGTTACATGGAGAGGAAGACCACGAGAAACTCCCACAGTTAGCCTAACGGCAAAGAGACTCCAACGCATGACCCGTCTACCACAGAGGATATTTCAGGTCAGAACTGCGTTCGGTGCAAGCCGGATGCGGATTTGTATCTACCAGCCATCGCTGAGATTCAAACCCGGCTCACCTAAGATAGCAACTTCACAGGGCCGAGATAGCCTGGTATGTAGGGTGTTTGGCCCGTGTTCAAGAGGTCGTGAATTCGATCCCCGCCGGCTGAAGATTCTTTGTGTGCAAAATGGTGACTGGTGCACACTAAATCTATGGGGTTACAAAGACCTCAAAATTCCCATAACAAATTAATACTTCTAGGGTACTGGATAGAAGATTGATCTTGCTCTGGTTCGGGTCAAAATTACGATCTGAAGATAGATGGATAGTGTGTGTGAATGTGTCCTCCCTGTAAAACAGGGTGTAACGTTTGTGTGTGTGACAGAAGTCAGAAGTGTGACAGAAGGGAGAAATACGCAAAAAGTAAAATATTAACATTAAGGCTCCTCTGATCAAACTTAGGCGACCATATTTCCTAGATTGCGGATACCTCCTATATTTTGAGGGTCAGAAACCCGAATCCGTCGTAAGAAAAGGTATGTTTATTCAGAGAAAGTACGTTTTTGTGTCCGATTTCGTGACTGAAAATGCAGTTATTAATTAGCAAATTTGAGGTCAGCCCCTCGAACCATCAAGAATGAGTCTTAGAACAGAACGTGAAGATCTAATTATTAGATTAAAACTTATTTATTGTGTTTTTTTTTTTTTTTTTTTTTTTTTTTTTTTTTTTTTTGCACTGTGCATTGAAAAAGATTAGATTTAGCATTGTTGATATATGCCCTATACCGACTCTCTTCAAGCTATCGTTGTTTCAGCCTTCGACTAGTAAAGGACTTTGACACATAAATTTTCTTTCAAAATCTTTTTCATCCATTTTGACAAAATGAGCAGCCCAGTTCAATCTTTTAATATCAATACACTTGTTTATATCCGATTCTTTAAAAATTCTATACATTTCCCAGATAAAATGTCTTCGCCAAAGAATATTTATTTTCTTTAACGCTAATAATATTTCTGTGAACCTTTCTTTTAAAAACTACTTCCTATTTGAGGCCAGGTCTCTGAACTATACATTTGGACAGACCGAATAATTATTACAAACTTAGCTTCTCTGGAATGAACCGAAATGGCTTATAAAAGTTATTGGTGATCTCTATTGACGTGTGTTATTATATCCAGAAATACAGAGTGTTTCCTAATCACTGCCTTTAATATATATATTAGAGGGACTGGAAAGTAATGCCGTTTCGGTGCATTTGATATTTGTTATCAAGATTTTATTTTTAATCAATTATGTATTCACTCACGTTAGCAACAATCGAAAATGAATCGTAATGGATCGAAAAAAATTAATTGGTTTTTAAGACTAACGAATATTTAGTGAGGCGAAAAGACATTACTTTCCGGTCCTCCTAATATAATGAAATGAGTGTCAAAAATGGCTTTAAAAAACTATGCACGCAAATAAACAACACAAAAGAGTATTTAAAACTGGTAAAACCTATTTTAAACTCGTGAATAACAATTAGCAAAGGGGAGTGTGATATAAATGTTATCAAAGCTGCATAGCACTGAATTTATGTCTTGTAAGTAAAAAAATATATATAATTTAGAGGCAAAAATCTTAATGAATGGGTTTTGTTTAAATAAAAGTTGTAATTTTAATAATGAATAGTAGAACAACTAGTTAAGGTTCAATAATAAATAAATGAAGCGTACAGTGCTCAAAATAAAATAAAAAATGATCCACCCTAAATAACTTTTAATCTAATGAGCAGATATTCACTTTCCAGTATTTAATCTTAAAGGTTCAACTGGGGTCACCTCAAATATGCTAATTAATTAGTACAGACGATATAGTCCCCATAGTTTGGTCAGAGAGTGATTCAAAGTTTGGACCCCTTAATGTTAATTTTATTTATTGCAAATACCTCCGGAACTTTTTATGCGAATTCAAAAATGTTTGCACACCATTATAAAATTCATTTACCCAAAGATAATTCTATTCGAAATATAACTTTCATTAAATATAATTCTAGAAGGGTAGTCATAGTTTGGAAAATACGGAGTTCCCACAGTTTGGCAAAAGAACCGTCGAAAGTCTTAGCGCCATTATTCCTGGATTATTAAAGTGAATCACACAATTTTTGAACGCAATTATAAAGCTTATTTATCTAAAACTATATTTCATGCAAAAAAAGCATTATTTTTTATTATTTATTTGCTAATGGTTGAAAAAACTTTGAATAGTAAGTTAGACAAATTTCTACTCAAATTTAATCTACCTACTCGTAAATGACAAAAGTCAAAATTTGAAGGAAATTAGTCCAATAATTCTTAAATCAAGGAAATCAGTCAAATTGTAAATAGTAAAAAATTTAAATTCACCACTTCCTTAAATGCGAAACTTAAGAAAAATACTCAGAAAGTCAAACTAATAAGGGAACAAAATTTTCGTCAGGAAATATTATCAGTTAATTAGCAAAATCACATTTCATAGTACATGAAAATCTGATCATTAAATCAAAAGTTAAACAAGTTGTTCACTTTTTTGTTTTACTCACTGCACATTTTGAGTAAAGGTGCCAAAATTGAAGCTAATAGGTGCACAGAAGGAAATAATTATAATTGTTTTAAATTTATTTAATCATTATTCCGAGCATTGCTACTTCTTTTATCACTAACTAAATTATTAATCATGTATAAAGAAAATATAAAAATAAATATTTTAGATTTATGTCAATTATAAATATTGAATTGCCGGGATGACTATTAAATTAGTTTTAAAAAAATTATTAATTTCTGACAATCTGAAAAATGCGTATTTGTATAATATTTACTATTAATAACTATGTATAGTTAATTATTATAGGAACTAAATAAATAGATAAACATAATAATTATAGTTAAAAATATTATACCAATAGTTTTAAAACTAGAAATTAGTAAGTAGTAGATATCAATTTTAAAAAAATTTAAAGCAGAACTATTTATATAAATAATAAATTAAACTAACTATAAATTAAATAGGAATAATATAAATTCGAGATAATTTGATAAACTTCTATTGATTGAGTGATAGTTTAGAAAAATTTAGTTTACTAAATTATCGGATTTCCCTGGAAGGACCTCTTATATATTTTTAATAATTTCTTTCAATCAATTTTTAAAATGTGATATAATGTTGAAGCTGGTGCTGCCATCTGTTTTAGTATTGAAGTAACAGGAATTACTTATTTATCACAATTTCTGATTAATATTTAGACAAATACTCAAAAGGTGCATAAAACAAGCAGTAGTGACTTATAAATTTAATCTCTATATCATTTTAATATTTGATCTACAAGAAACTTTCTTAAAGTGCGGTAATTTTTCATTGAAGTTAATTGTAATAAAATTGTTTTCAATCTAATTTTTTTTCTTTCAAATATGATTTATTTTTATTACTATTTATTTTGAATTTGTATGAAAGCTATTTTCTTCAATCTAATATTTTTTTATTCATTTACTTACTATTTGTAATTATTCATATTTTGCAACATGTTATATGAATTGCAGAAATGATATAATAACGGCTTTCCAGGTAATAATGTATTAATACTTGGAATAAATTAGATACTATAGATATTAGATGTTATTAAAATGTTATTAGTAATTCTTTTTAAGTAATGGGTCATTAAAACATCATAACGCAATTACAGACCTTTTAACATACATTAATAATTTCTTAATCATAAAGTGAATTATACATGTTGATGCGACATTCAAATTTATTAAAAAGTTTTTAAATTTACATATTTTTTGTGAACTATCTTGTTAAATATTGTGCTTTGATACAAAATATTTCATTAATCATCAACATGGAAAAGGTTTTAAATCTATAATTTTGATTAGTCTTTAGGATTATTTAAATAAGTAACTAAAAATTGAGAAATTATATTATTATTGATTATTTACTTATAAGGATTGTTATAGGTTACTAATTTTTAAAATTTTTTAACCTTTTCTCTTAAATGATCGGAAAACAGTCTAAAACATAGCAAAAATTAAGATTAATTTTATACCTGACTCAAATTCGTTTTCATCTTATTTCAACAAAATATTTTCTACGAATAATCGTGCTATTAATAAATAATAATAATAATAATAATAATAGGCAAATATTATTTTACGTTTTTAAAAAAAGGGAAAGAAAGAGTTAGTGGCTCTATCTGTTGAGATAAAAATAAAACTGTTTGCATCTCAAAATATTTTTTAAAAGTAACTGATCATTGACAGTAAAATATAATCTTTATAAATATTATATTTTAGTAAAAATAAAAAATAACTTATACTTAATAAAATATAAAAAGTTTTAAATATATTTTATTAAATACATGCAAATTATAATTTATTATATGATATGTTACAGTTCTCATTATGTAATGCTTATACTTCAAATTTGAACATTTTAATCCATTTTTGATTTACATCAAAACACACTAAAACCACACATTAAACAAAATGTTCAAAAATTTCAAATTCTAGTATGAAATGTGCTAAATTCATAAAATTAAGTTTAAAATGAAGTAGATACTTTTAAATATTTTAAAAAAAGATAAGATACGTATTGTTAAGAGTTGTGAGGTAACTTATTTTAAACAAATAAAATTAAAATGTGTTTCACCTCATAAAATTACATTCTTTAAATGTCAAAAATTAATATACACTCATTTCGTTTTATTACTTTATTACGCAATGTTTTCGACAATTCTTTAATAAAATGTTAATTAATAAATAAATATAAAAAATAATTTTTTGCATGAAATTGTCTTTTAAAAAACACATTTTATAATTGCTGACGAAAATTTTCTTTTCGCTTAAAAAAATTTCAAGATGCGGAAAATGCGCACATGAAGGAATCCAAACCATCGACCGTTTTCCTGACCAAAATATTGGGACCATATTTTTCAGATGGCCACTACCCCAGGAATCCAAATCCAAAAAAGATACGTTCATTCAAAGAAAAGTTTTAAAGTCTGATTTTGTTACTTAAAAAATATCTTCTGCACTAATTAATTAGCATATTTGAGGTCACACTCGTGTGTGCTTGAGTCTTAGAACATAAGTCATTAAGATATTAATACACTGTACATTTGCAGAGTTCACTGCAAAAAATTACGGATCAAATTACGATAAAAAGTACTAGCACTCAGGGTGCTGGTACTTACTACCATCAAATCCATTTGTACCGGAACATGTTACGGAACAAAAAATCTGATGCACCTTAATTTTTACAGCAATAATTGCCGTAAAATTACGGAATCAAATTAAAAAATATTACTGTAAAAATTACGGTATGGTATTTTTACGGTAAAAATATATTTTACGGAAGATACACCCAAAGTACTTTATACCTTGATTTGATCCCGAACTTTTAACAGTGTAGTCTTATGGAAAGAACAGTGTAGATACCATATCCAATGGCACTTGTTCCATGACAATTTAACATTGCTAGAAACAGTTAAATCCATTTCATAAATTTGTACCTCGATTTATAAAATATTTTCAAGAATCATTCCTGCAAGAATCATCACGGTGCCTCACACTAAATATGAGCAATTATAACAATCGAATAACGAGTTTCTGTTATTCAAAAAAAAAGAATACAAGCATTCTTTTTTTTCCCTTATGGAAACATAGCTTAAGTTTTAATCATTGCAAGAAATTTGAAATCTTGCATCGCAAAATATATACCATTGGATATAAAATGTTTTTAAAAAGTCAGCCTGAAACATTTACAATTTACAAGTTATTTGTAGCTTTTGACTCAACAAGATAATGTACGCAAATTATATCTTAATTTACCTGTAGTTTACAATTTGAAATAAAAAACTTTAAATTACTTCTAAAATATATAATTCCTCTTAATATAACGTACAGAAAAATTTTACTTTTTGAATTAATTTTATATGTTTCTTTTAATAATCGCGTATACCAGTCTCGATATTTTTCTTTACATTCATTTCCTATAAAAAAAAAATCCTTCTCAGATTAGCTTTCGTATTTTTTATTACTTACAAACTACTACTATAAAACTATTTCAAAGGAAATTCTCTATAAAAGAAACATTTTCTTATCCTATTCCAAGATATTAATATAAAATTATTTTTGGCAAAATTTTCTGTAAACTAGGGAGTTTTTAGCCTTAATTCAAATTTTAAGTTCTTAATATTTTTCAAACTATTGCTGTAAAATTATCTTGATGAAATAATTTTCTTAACTGAATAATTACCTAACCTTTTAAATTTATAACCCTCTCGAAACTATTGCCATAAAATCATTTTAAGTAAAAAAATTTTTAAACATTATTAGTAATATTAAATAAGTCATTGCCTATAAATGACTTTCGGTATGCGTTTAGTTAAAAAAAAAAAAAAACGAATTTTTTTTTTTAAGCGAAATTTGAAAGAAAAAAAAAGTTTTATGAATTATGTAAGAAAAAAAAGTTAGCGCATATATCTTGAAAAAAATATGTGGAATACAGCCTAAATTTATATTTCTTTCCTACCAAAAAAGATAGTTCTAAGATGGTTGATATTCAAAAAAGGAAACATACATCATCATAAAAATATAATAAAAAAAATCTTTTTAGTAGGAGTTGTAGGTAAAAGGTAAGGTTTTTAATCCATTTCCTGTGTTGACGTTTTATTTTGCATTGAGGGTGTCGAAAATGTTACAGAAAGAGGAAATGTCGGCTACCAACATCCGTTTTGTGACACACTAGATCATATGAGCGATCTTTCAACGTGTTGAAGAGTTTGAAGCATTTTTGAGATGATCACTGAGTCCAAGAATTCACCCCTTAACATACTGAATTTATATAACTTTTAAGAAATGTTTGTCCTTTAGTGTTTAGATTGCAAATATTCTCAGATTCTAACAAGAAATCTAATCCAATTTTCTTTCTAAGAAAGTTAAAGATTCGTGAGAACAGAAAGTGGAATTCGGCAACTTCAGCACTTGCACTGTATCACTTTTCCCGCTACTCAAATTTTAATGATTTTTAATATATATATATACTTTTATGAGTCTGAGAAAAAAAGGGAAATAATTAAATGATGCTTGTTGTTAAATATTTTCAACTTCTATGTTTCTTTACTTGATTTTTCTTTCTTTGTGTGTGTTTTCTTTTTCTTCTTCTTTTTTTTTTTTTTTTTAATATTTCTCGTGGTTGTTAAGCAGCGAATCCTCTCTAGAAGAAATTGCTCTGTAACACCGTAAAATGACCCTAGTAAGTGCAAAACCTTAGCAAATCTTGTGGCCCTACATACGTAAATTTTTAAATATTTAAATTGTCTTTTCAAATTGTTTAAAAAAATTTTAAAAAAATCGAACACTTCACTATGTCAAGTTTTAGTTAATTGACTACTCGAGTTAAACAAAATAATGTGAACATATCTATATCAATTCAAAAGAATTTATTTTGGTTATGTTGCAGACAATGAAAATTTATGCGTCAAAAGTTTTTGCCAACTTGGAGTTATAACCAAACCTTTCAGTGTCAACAATCAGTTCAATACCAATGAAAATCCATGCAAAAGTTGAACTAAATTTACTGAGTGCAAAATGTTTAAAGCTTGAATTTTTTTCAATGCAAATTAGCATGCTTTCGAATTAATATGAGTGAAGTGAAAACTATATTTACATATTTATCAGGAAAGTTGGTAACAAAACTATTAATTTTTAATAAAACCATTGGTTGCATAGCTACTGTTACTAAAAAAATTGCTTACTATAGTTACTGCAAATTTTATATAGATACAAAATAACCAAATATGAGAATTATCATCTTTCAGAATACGCTAATAATTTTGAGACAGGGTTCCAGGGTTGAGATCGAGGTTGAGGAAAGCAATTTTAAGATTAACGTAGCAGTTACCCTTGTTGATTGGTAGGTTTTGAAAAACTTATTTCATACGTAAATATGCCTTTTGGACTTTTACGCGTTATTATATCCTTCTCACATTTTTAATTTCAAAGTACTATGCCAAAAAGATTAGTTGAAATTTCTACGTTGCGCTATACCTCATTTCAATTTATTTAAGTTTAGATTTGTGAGGATCTATTCGCAGCCTAATTTAAGTAACGTCCTAATATTTTTCTCAACAATTTAGACAAAGTTGATATGAAACAATTAGCTTCAAGCAATTTTTTTATATCGCAAATAAATAAATTTAAACTATTTTTAAATAAATTAAACTTTTGTAATACTTTATGCTAATTGTTTTTTTAAAGAAACTATTTTATTAAAAATTGCGTTATAAATTATATAAAAACTTTAAACACACTATCTTTTTTTTTTTTTTTTTTTAAAAAAAAAAAAAAAAAACAAAAAGAAGAAATTCCTTGCGCAAACATTACCGCAATCATATTTGGAAATTCTTGGGACTTTGGGAACAATTTTTGTTGACCAATGTTGCTGAAATCAAAAACGAATATTTAAAATTCAATCAAAAATCCAATTATTAATATCAGATCTTAAATAATAATTTTGCTTGATCTACACGATGCCTCGCACTTTATATTTTCAGATTTCACGTCAAAAATGAAGTTAAAAAATATGCCCACATTGAAGATTGCAAATTAATATTTAAGCACGAGAGAAATTAAACTGCTGTCATACTCTGTCAAATTACTAATGAAAAGGGAGAGATGGAAGAATATCAAAACCAGTTTCATTACATGATAAAATTTAGTGGTTTTTCCAATAGTCACCTTTATACTCTCCACTCTTTCCTCTGACCCTCGATATAAAATTAGATATTAGTTCCTGCCGCTGGCGATTAAGCCAGGTACTAATATAAGGGATATATCCTTTATAATATCCTTTATAATATATTTTATAATATCCTTTATACCTGTGAATTAAGCTAAGTCCCACTTTCTTCAATTGTGACTTGATATAATTTTTGCATATTGCTCACTTATAATAATTTGAAACTCCTGAAATGCATACTTCTTTGATTTTATTTTTGACAAAGATTATAAAAATAAATATGTGTGGTGATTATCATTTACATGAACATTTTATACCTTGTATTGAGTATTTGTTACTTATAATAGATTTGTTAAGTAAAAAAGTTGAGATAATAAATAAACATTTATTTAAAATATTAAAAACAACATTTACATTTTTAAATCTCGTTCATAAATGAATCAAACATTAATTTAAAATCATTGAGCTTAGCTCTTTTAAATGCAAGTAAGTTTTTTCCGAACGCAACCAATTTCTTTACTTCAATTGGTTTTGATATTTTTCCTACAGGCGGAGAGAAAATGCTACTACTTTTTAAACCAAAAAAGTCTATGGGAAGAAGCTTCTTGACAGTCTGTGAAGGTTCGAAAAGTGAAAGTAACGAAGGTTCACGATATTTTGAAGATAAATCGTCTACATTTTCTAAATTCATTTCATCAAGAGGAAAATTAGAATTCAAGCTTCTATATTTTTTATTATGTGATGTATTAACAACTGCAGACTTCTCATTTTTAGGTTTTTCCTGTGATTCATCAAGCTCTTTATAAAATGTAGATGGATAAATTTTGTCTCTGTTGATTTGATAGTTTTCATCCTGTAGCAAATTCTGCTTGTACAGACCTTGTTCAAAAATGTTAGCTGGTAGTGGCATAGAACTTGAATGGAACACTGAATCAATTGGTTTTTCTTCTTCGCCCTGTGACTCTTCAACAAATCCGCTTGTAGCTTTCATGGTGTTTGCTTGATTAATTTTAAACTTATTTAATATCAATTCATTAAAAGCTCCATTTTCATTTTCAGTTAGATGGCTGTTTAAATTATCTGATATCTCCGCCTCATTTTGCAGATTTGTTTCCAAAAGAGTACCTTTTCTTGTTTTTGTAAGTAAAGTAGTGACATCTTGTTCATCAAAACTTTTAGATGGGAGCTGATCGTCTGCAGACGGATAAATGTGAAAAAATTCGGCTTCTGTTGAATCTGTATCAGTACTTTTTGCAAATGGCGCATTTTCATCTTTATTAATGTCTTTTAAATCTTCTATAATATAAAAATTCTCCAATGATTCTTCAGAATTTTTTGCATTTGTTCCATATTCATATGTTTTATTATCTCTCGAACCTTCTACAAATGTAGAGCTTCCAAATGATTTTTCAGAAATTTTTGAAAATGGTGAGTTTTTATCTGCATATGTATTATTTAAATGATCTACAACTGTTGAAGTCTTAAACAGTTCTTCCGGGGTCTTTGCAATGTGCACCCTTTCAACCTCATTTTCGTATTTTGAATCTTTCACAACTATAGAGCTTTCGAATGATTCATTATAAAAGCTATTTGTTCGATTTGAAATTTCCATAATGTTTTTCGGAATGCTTTCCGATGTTGTAGATGATTCAAAATCAAAGAAATGCTGTTGTTCTTTATAATGTCCTGTTTCTTCTTGCAATGGTACGTTCTCCTTCGTGTTCAAATCCAAACCTTTTTCTAAACCATATAATTCAGCATTTTCTACATCATCAGAATAAACATCTTCTCTAAATGAAGTGCTTTCTGTGCTAATTACATTATTCGAAATTTCATGAAATTCGTTTGAATCAAAGTCTTCAGTTTTATCAGCGAAAGATTTTGTTTCATCTTCATTAATTAAATCAGAAATCGCGGCGTTCATATCTGAATTTATTTCTTCATCAACAGACATTAATCCTTCATGTTCTGGATACATTGCTTTTAAGTTATTAACATAATGCATTTGTTCATCTTCAAACGAATCAGAATTTTCATATATTACGTTGTGTTTATTGTTATCTTCATCCAGAAAATCAGCTGTTGATGACTCATCTGTAATTGCTATTGGGGATAAGGTGCTAATCAAAACGTAATTATTGGAGTCTGAATCTATAGTTTGAGAAAACATATCATATGCTCCTGAAAATCCATATTCTCCATTTCCGTAATTATTCTGACCCTCGTACTGATCAGCTTGCTCACCTGATTTCAAAATTTCGTAGCTAATTGCATGAGACTGGTCATCTATCACGTGAGTTACAATATCACCAAGATTCATCTCTTCACCTGAATGTTCCAACTCTTCAAATTCTGAGTCCATATTTACAATATGATGAGGATAAGTCTCTTGTTCTGAATATGCCGTATCAGCTGCAGAATCGACATATAAAGTATTATCAGAACTTATTTCTTGTTCTGAGTATATCAAATCTTCATCTGCAGAATTCATACTTATAGTATCAGAATTTATTTCTTCTTCCAAATATACATTATCTTCAACTTCAGAATGCATATTTTTATTATCATCAAGATTCATGTCTTGTTCTGAATACACCAAATCTTCATCTGCAGAATTCATACTTATAGTATCAGAATTTATTTCTTCTTCCAAATATACATTATCTTGAACTTCAGAATGCATATTTTTATTACTAGCAAGGTTCGTGTCTTGTTCCGAATATGTCTGATCTTCAATTTTCGAATTCATATTTAATAAAAGAGGAATAAAATTCTGATTGTTTTGCGTAACCTTTTCAAAAACACTTGCTGGATTACTTTCATGAATATGAGGTTCCTTGTTCATAACATCTGTTTCAGAAGTTTTCAGCTCATGAGAACTAATATGAGGTTCTTCTACATGTGAGAAATTTTTCATTATAACATCTGCGTCTTCTAGTTCATTTTCTATAAGTTTAAGTATAGTAATTGAATCTGGTGCTATTGGTGTAATTGATATTGCGGCTTGAGTTATTGCCGGTTGTGTTATGAAAGTATGAGCTTCTGAAATAGTTGTATCATTTGACACTAAAATTACAGGTTCCTCGTCAGTTTCGAAGGAAGGGCTCATTATATTTGCAGGCATTATAAATTCTTGATTTAATTTAGTTGATTCCGTTAATTCGGCGTTGGTTTTTTTAGATTCACCGATGTACATTCCAAGGGTTTTATTTAGAATTGGTTTTCCAGCAGATATATTGAAAACCTCAGGTTTGTTTTCAGTTACTTTATCCAATATAAACGAGTCTGTATTTGTTTGCAAAGAGTGATATGCATTTTCTTTATCAGAGTATACATTTTTTATAGTTTCATATTCTTTAACAAGTTCTTTTGTTTCATCATTTTCTTCATCCGGTTCGTCAACTAACATATGAATTTTTTTCCTATTTTGTCTAGGTTTCTTGACGGACATCTTAATATTCTCAGAATTTTTCCCAGCCTCTGGAAAGTGTGTAAGAGTTGACTCTTTGTGTGAAGATTGGTATACAGTCACTGCATCAATGTATATATCTTTGGTTGGTTGATATTCTTCCGCAAATTTTGCTTCATTTTGGAGATTTTCCGATTGATCTGTAAACGTCTGAAGAGTTTTCCTATTTCTTCTAAATTTTCTATCAGACTTCTGAACTAAATCTTCTTTCAATTTGGTTTCAGTCTCTTTGATACCTGGTGTAGGAGACTCTGTAAGAAAAGTGTGGTGGTATGCATTCGATTTATCACCATATACATCTTTGATTGCTTGATTTTGTTCCACGCCATATGCAGTGCTTTTTGAAGTGGATTCATCTGATTCTTGAGTTTGTAAAACTACGTATGTTGGTTTTCGACGAAACCTTTTCTTTGGCACATCTGAATTGTCTGATAAGCGTTTGATCAACAAACTTCCAGATGATTCATGATCAGAAAAGTTAATGTTATCTAAGGGTTGAGGATAATGGGTAGTGAATAATTTATTCTGCTCTTCAGTATTGTATCTTTCATACTTGTTCTTTTTATCAGTCGTGGTGTCTTGGTTCAGATAACTAGACTCAGTTTCACTGAGAGACCCAATGCTGCTTATATAAACTTCATTATTATTATATGGAAAAATTTGAACAGAATTGTCGTGAAATCTGATATCGACACCATCTCCTTCTACTGAATCATGTTCGTATTTAACGAAATCACTAATATTATCTTCCGTTAGGCTGTTTTCTGTCATCTCATTCAAAAGTATCTCTGGTGCAGGAAGGGGATAAGTAGAATCAGTTTCATAGTTTTCGTTGCCATTATCGCTTAAATCTTCAAAATAGTTATTACCAGCTTTTTCTTCTTGCTCTTTGAGCATAAAGTTTTCAGTATGCTTCTTTGGTTCATAAAGTGCGGCCATTTTGTCAAAGATATTGTTAGTTTCAGCATTAACCGGTACTAGTGGAACATCATTGTATGGACTCTGTTTCAATTTTCTTTCTGTAGCTTCATACAAAGTTTGTGTGGAATCACATTCTGAGCTGTACCAGTAATCACAAGATTTAATTGCTTCGTTAAATATCGTACCTTCCTGGCACAAAAAGCTCTCTTTTCGATGCTCGTAGCAGTAATGGAAAACCTAAAAGTAATAAATTTTTATTGCGTTATTTTATTCAGTAGCAGTCTTCATAAAAGAGAAGATTTACTTTACTAACCTGACACCTTGTTTCTAAATCCGCGTAAAATCCTGGCTTAAAATCTGGGCATTTAAAAGAAGTTTTGGGTATAGAAGAATAATTAGGATAATCCACACCCGGAATGCCACGCACTTTTGCTAGAACCTGTGTGTTCAAAAAAAATATATCTTTAATCGCAAAATTTTAAATTAGAATATAATCTTATACGTGATTATGGACACTGAGTGTCCATAATCAGATTTTTTTTTAATTATGAACAGGCTATATCAAAATCACACATCAGGATTTCGTGAAAACAGGGTAATATCAAAATGATATAAATAATAGGAACTTAAACTCGCAAAAAATATTTCCAGAGACCACCTCTAAATGGTATATAAGATCTTTTACAGACTATAACAAGAACCTATAAAATTTAACATTCTCTTGTTTACAAACCATGATTCATATGATGAGCATTGTCTGCTACCATCTAAAAATGCAAGTTTGCATGATCAATCGTTGAAAGCAACGTATACCTGCGAATAATATGAGGAAATGAGTGTTGTATGAAAAAATATTATGAAGTTACGGGATCACGTTAATCTATTTCTCGCCCTTCGTTCAATGCAAGGATCAAAGTCTGGGGATTTCAGAGGTCAAGTTATAAGAAAACGTGACTGGCAGATGAGTTGTTTTGCTTTGATAGATATTTTTCCCACTATGCCACTACTTATTTTCATGAATTTCTACTGCATACTTTTATATAAACTGTTCGCACATGCTAAAAGTAAGTTTGGACAACATGTATTTAGAACAATTGAGCAAATACAGAAAAAATTTAGCCTTCGTCATTGGTAAATGAGTTATTTCTGAACTTCTGATAACGGGACTGAAGGATTATGGAGATCATAGCTTCACAATTTCATAAGCAATTGCATTGTGCACCTCTGCATTTACCTTCACTGATAAGCTGATACTCACTGATCTGTAGCTGGGTGAGTTTTAATTCGACATCGGGGACCGAACCTTATTACTCCACTATGACAGCTGAGGGCGTTAACCACTGAGCAATGATGGCCCAGTGAATTTCCATATCTTCCTAAATTTTACTCGTAATTAGCTCTTCTATAAGTTCATTCTTACACCTTGTCGTAAAATAGTAAAGAAATGAATATTTATAAAAAAAATATATGTTATGCAAATTTGTTCACATCTTCGAACTGCTTCGTTATCATTTCAATAGAAAAATATGTAACTTTTTCTCATATTTTCAAGATACATTTGAATTCTTTTACGAGTAAAAATATAGATTTATATAACTTGAAATCGCTATCCCAAAGAATATAAAATATTATCAACATTAAAAACTTGTATCCGAAAGTAAAATTTTATTAGTTCTTCGACAATATGCTTGCGTCAATCTAATCAGCTAATTAAAAGACCATCTTTAAAATATATTAAAATTCTATTAATTTTTTTCTTGATAATAATCACGCACAGAAGTTTTTATTACTTATACAACATTCACCAATTAACTATAGAAATATCATCAAATGTTTATAAACACTAGCTCTTTTTGTGTTGACCACGATGACCACGATTGGCGGCCTTAAGTTTTTAAAATAATCAGAAGAATTTTAATTTCTTTTTGCTTTATATCTCAAAAGTATTTGAGTGCATATAATAACTACAAACTTCATTAAAAGTTCATATTTTATGCTTCTAGAAATTTCAAGTTCGGATATTGTGCTATGCGTAGAACCATCTTTTTCATAACTTATTTATGCCTTACCTATAATAACCTAATTATAATCTAAATATGTCAAGCAAAAGATTTTTTAAGCAGTATTATTTTTAAAAATTAATTACTCTAAATCAAATGCGTTCTTTACAACTGCCAGACATATGTTTAGTTCTTGGGTTCAGAAATATAGATGAACTATTATTATTATTAAATATACCTGATGATTCTTGGAGAGAGTAAGGCATATCTTAAGAATCGAGAATAATATAGCAACTAACGGCAAAATTCATACGTCATTAGGGGTGCTTCGTAATAATGGACTGGCCTTTTATGCACATTTGAACCGTTACATTGATTTAACTAAATCGTCATGACTGTAACTGTTTTTTTTTTAAATTTTTATCGGAACCTTCCAACAAATAACTATTCTAATATGATTTATTGACTTGGCGAACAATTCGTCCAGCTTTGCTAATCAATCGCCAAATGAATAATCTTTGATAAGCATTTTAATTTGGGTCTACTTGAGTGCAATTCAAACAATAATTAAGAAATATGAAACTAAAATAAAAATGAAGAGAATGAAGATGGATATAAGCATCGGTTCAAATGCTCTTGAGCAGCCAGTTCATTGCAGGAAAAGAGGGTCTAGCGGTATGCGTGGACACATCAGTCTATGGGTTGGTATGCAATTCTCAATCTTTATGATTCGATTTTACCTTCTCTCGAAGTTAAAAACCTCTGTTTTGAATCATCTCGCAAATATGTATCATAAATAACATCGAAAATTTATTGAAACTTTTATTTAAATGCATTTCGTAACAGGTACAATAAATTTTCATTATTAAAACTATTTAAACTTCGATTAAATTTTATAGAACAATGAAAAACTGCGTACGGTATGAAACAAACTTCGGAAAAAAATCATATTCTTGAAATGCAACGGTCTCGATAATTTTACACATGGTGAAAAAATATTGAATGAAAAACCTCAACACTAAAATTCTATAGACGTATTAAAAACCTTAAGATAAACACTTTTCAAAAATAAATTTCACAAAAATGTCAAATATGTTAATCATAAATAATACTTACAGTTAATTGAAAATGTAGCAAACCTAAAGAAAGGATAAAAATAACCATTAATTTTTATTCCTATAAAAATGAAATAATTATGCTTGATTATAAGAAAGTTTATGTATAGTTCACAAAATTAAAAATTTAAAAGAAAAAGATTTTTTTTCTCATAATTGGATTTTTTTGAACAAACTATCGTTAAGCCCGTAATGTAGAATTTTTAAAAAATAAGCGCTTTGCCCACAATAACAATAATAATTTTTTTTTAAAAAATTCAAAATCAATAAAAAAAATTTGATCACCAAAAGGCTATCACAGGTTACCTATTGGCTAAATAGTTGTAGTCTAATTTTTTTTTTTTTTACTCTCTTTATTTGTGATATTCACCTGAATTAGTATTGAAAACGATCCAGTTTGAACTGTGGATTAGAATTTCTGATTCTTAATTAAAACCATAAAAACAAAAATGCATCGTCGTTCAAATGATGAAATTCTCTTTTATTCACAACTCAATAAGTATTTATGAGATCTCTCTGGTCCCATATCTCAAAAATAAACTCCCCAACTTAATGCATAACAAAATTAAAAGTAAAAAAATAATTCTAAATAAATTATCAAACAGCAGCGGTCGCCATAACGCATGCAATGGTGACGCATGCGCACTGTTTACTATAACTCTTGAACACAGTGCAAAAGTGTGATGACGTCCAAATAAGGTGCGCAAGCCATCAAACTCAAAACACCCATTTGGCCAATGGGTAATACATTTCACAAAATATAGTTTAAGGCAGAAAATTAATTTTTTATAATTATTTAGAACAATTATTTAACTATTATATAAACAAAATTTTCAAATCTTCAACTCCGCTTATTTAATTTATGTAATTTTTACCTTTCTTCAATTATGTCACGTAAATCTTAAAATAAAAATTCGTTTTTTTTTTAACTCTGTTACGTAAACTAATTTCTAGCAAAATTTGGATTTTTCATTCAATATTACATAGTATAAAGTTTTGTAAAAATGTGGGTAAATAAAAATAATGGATATTGACGAGCTTAATTTTTTCTTTTTTAAGAAAGGCTAAAAACAATTTGGAAGCACTCAAATTTTCGGGTTCAAAAATAAATTATTGTTGGCTGCAAAGTACAGAAAATCAATTTTTTTAAGTATTTAGATAAAAATGGTTTTCAACGATTAAATGTATTTCGTAAACAGCTTCCTGATGTTTCTATACATTTTAATGCTTTTTTTCAAAAAAAGATTCTTTAAAAATATCAAAAAACATTTTTCCATAAATCTCTTTGATTAACACTGAATGATAAACAACAATACTATAAAAAGTTAAAGTTCTTATTTGAAGTTAAGAGTGGAGCAGTGTTTTTGTCACTTTTCACTCATCCTAAACAGAAGATTTAAGAAACTGATCTAAGAAAATTTTTGCTGCAGTTGTTGTGCCAGGTCAATTTAAATGAATTATATACATGAGTGAACAGCAATACATCAACTAACAGTTTTGTTAAAAAAGAGGCATTTATTATAACTTACTTAAGATGAAGTACAGGAGTCTCGATGATAACTGCATTTTTCGATGTTTAACTTAGCATCTAAAACATTGAAGATCGATTTAGTGGTCGAATAGGAAGAAAGAAATTCATTCTAAACTGCATAGTGGAGAGTTTCTGGTTTTAACTACAACAACAATATCTTTTCACATTAAGAAAATCTAGCATGAATTATTAGAAAACAAAAATATAACTTTAGAAGTAAAAACTTATGATGCATATAAATATTTTAACTTTTTTTTAAAAAATTTCTCTTGAAAAGAATCCTTAAATTCTTATTTCAAACTGCACCCCTGCGAAAAATGGAAAAAGAAAAGAGAAAAATAAAAACAGAACAACCTACAAATACTTTTTTTTTAATCAAATCACCGGATTTTTATATACTAAGATGCAAACTAAATATACAAGAATTTCAAGGGATTTAAGGGTCAAAGACCGATCTGATGGCTTTTCTATCTCTCTATGGGCCCTAAGCATGATAGATAACTAGCAGAAGTGATATTTTTGTTACGAAATTAGATAAAACACCAACTTGCTCTGACTAAAGATACTTTTTTCCGTCAGACACAAATTTTTGAAGATCAATAGCTATTTTCCGGGAGGATCAATAGCTATTTTAAGGAGGTTTAGGTTCAGCTCAGGTTAGGTACTACAGGAGGTTTAGCTACAGTCTGAAAAATAAGAGAGTTCAATTTGGCTCTTCTTAATGTTAATTTTAAATTTAACTATTTCATCGTATCTCTGGAGATATTTAAGAGAGTCTAAAGAACTTTACACACAATTATAAAACTCTTTTATCCAAAGTAAAGCCCACGCAAAAATATTTTCTTTAATATTTTGTTATTAAATTTATTAATGATAGATACTGTAAGGCAGTGAAATATTTAGAAGATTGTAAATTATGCAGTGCTTAATGAAAAGATTCAAAATTTGGACGAAATGGGATAAATAGCATTCGAGAAATGAAAATTTCAAAATATGACCATTTTCAGATATATTTGCTCACAAATTAATAAATCAATTTCTAAATGACACATTTTGTCATTTAAAAAGACATTGTTTAAAATAATGTAAAAATGTATGCATATCGAAGTTTAAAAATAGTTTCTGTTATTGAACTTTAAATAATAAATAAGTAATTTTAAACAATTATTTCTTGTACAAAATTATCTTTGGGCAAACGAATTTTATTAACGTGTGAAAGGGAATTTAAATAGTTCTAGCGATATTAAGCAATACACAAAAAGCAAAATTAGTTTTTAGAAGCTCAATTTTTTGAATAATGCTCTGTTAACTAATCTACCTGAGACTGTATTTGCTAGATTGCAGTTACCAAGCATACACTACCCTACATAATGGAAGATATACTTTCAGTCTTTGACAGTTTTTTAAATTTCTCCAGAAATACATTAAGGATTATTTTGTAACTTTAGAGGTGTTTAGTTCATGTAATTTTTCATGCTTAGTAATAAGATTTAAACCTTGCAGAGGTTTGGAAGACCTGCAACAAATTACAAAAGAAAACAAGTAGCTTTGAACACCTATGGCCGAAAATCAGGCAAAAAACTTGTATCAATTACTTTAAATGTTACTTTTAATAATTGCATAAAGTTCGTAAACCTAAAGTAAATATTTATGAAGATTTGGACATTTTTATAAATAAATAAAAAAATTTCGCCTTACGTATTTTTGCTATAACTTCATAAATATTCAACGGAATTAAGTAAAAATTTTGGAAAAATTTAAAATTAATTATAAAATTGTTAATTTAAAATTTTAAAAAAATTCGCTAAAAACTGTTTAAGATATGAGTATTTAAGCTAGTTCTTTTATACTGCACACAGAAAACTTTTATAAAAGTTTTTTAATTTTTTAGGAAATCATATTTGACAACTAATGATAAAAGCTTTATTTGAATATCTTAAAAATTTAAAGAGTTTCAATCAATTTTCTAAGTAGTTTCGTAATTTTTTAAAAACAAGCTCAAAACTATAATGGGTTATCCACACATTTCACCTTGTACTATTAAACAAGATTTATTAAAAATGAAACCGGCATTGTGGAGGACCACTCCCCAGAAAAGTATGTTTCTTTTTGTTTGTTTTCTTTCTCTAAATCATCAAAGTTTAGTTTCCGGATGGTTATTCTAAGGTAATATCATTTGTCATTAAATTTTGTCTCGTGATACAAAATAAAATTTGTGAAAAAAGCCTGATCATTTCGAGCTTTCTTTTGAAAAGTACAGAAACTGCTTAGAAAATTGCTTAAAACTTTTTAATTTTCAAGATATTCAAGTTATTTTTTTTATTAGTTGCCATATACGATTCACTACAAAATTATGAAAAAAATTATAAATTTTTTTCAATGCTTTCTCAGTATAAAAGAACTAGCTTAAATACTCATAAATTGCGCAGTTTTTAACGAATATTTCTAAGTCGACAATTTTGTAATTGATCTTAAATTGCTCCAAAAAATTTTTAATTCCGTTGAATATCTGTAAAGTAATAACGGAAAAACGTAAGGCAAAAAAAGTAATTTTTTTTATAAAAATGTCCATATCTCCATAAATATATACTCCAGGTTTACGAAACTTAATGTAGTTATTAAGAATAACAACTAAAGTAATCGATACAAGTTACAAGTTTATTGTTTGATTTTCTGGCATAGGGGGTTCAAAAATACTTGTTTTCTTTCATAGGTCTCCTAAACCTCTGAAAGCTTTAAATTTTATTGCTAAGTATGAAAAATTGCATGAATTAAACATCTCTAAAGTTACAAAATAATCTTTCAAGTATTTCGTGAGAAACTTAAAAAAATGTTCAAAACTGAAAGTGTCCTTTCCACTATTATAGAGTGCTGCATTTTGTAGGGAAAAACAGAGTACGTCGAAAAGATTTATGTTCATTCAGAAATAGTACGTTTTTGTGTCCTAAAATATCATCAGCACTAATTAAAAATCATACTTAAAATATTCCTGCCAATATAGGGTAAGATTAGGAAATTTTGCTACGAACCGATGTGTCATTTGGATCATTTTTAAAAGTGGCCACTTATTAAAAAATTTAAAATTTTAAATGATAAAAAAATTATTAGTAAAAACAACGTAAGGCATTTTGGCTCAGAGGATAGAATTTTCACCTCCCACTGAGGTGAACCAGGTTCGAATTCCAACGATGCACTAGTTGATACGAAATGTCCTCCACCCTCGCATCGACTACGGTGTTGAAGTATAATATTCTCAGCAATAGACGGATCATGATTCCCCTTGTTGTCTGACTAACCGTGAGAAATTTTCGTAATTTTCCTCTCCATGTAACGAAAATATGAGTTAGTTGCATCCAAAAAGTCCTCCTCAAAAGTCATTTTATCCCAATACTTGATCGAAAAGTTTACTTTTGTTTTGAGTTGGGTTCAAAATTACAGGGATATGGAGTTCAACTTTAATAGTTGTCAACTCGGAATTGAGTCCGCTTTTCAACGCCGGTTATAAAACAAAATATAAAATGTCCGACACTTCTTCTGAAACACTTTTCAAATTACGATAAACCTTCCGAGATTCTTATCAAAAATTAAGAAAAGAGCAGTAGTGGCTCTGGGGATAGAGCTTTCTCCTTCTCAAGAGGTGCGCCGGGTTCGAATCCCAGCGATGGCTGGTCGATACGGATTCTGCACTCGGCTCGCACCGACCACGTAAAATATCCAAGTGGTAAGCGGATCATAGGTTAGAGTCCCCTTGCGATCAGGCTACCCGTCGGAGGTTTTCGTGGTTTTCATGTCCATGTAATGCAAATCAGAGTTAGTTCCATCAAAAAGTCCTCCACAAAAAGCAAATTTCTCCAAATACTTGATCCAGGAGTTCACTTGTTTTCTGGATTGGGCTCAAATTTACAAGGCTACGAGTTGAACATCAGTAGTCGTAAACCCGCAAAAATTGGGAAGAAATAAAGAAACTATTAAAGAATTAAAAAAAATAATGGCAAATTTTAATTTCCATTTCTGTTCTGTGTGTTGTACTTAAAAAAAAATTCTAATTTAGAGTATGATGTACATTTTCTATGAACACTAATACAACAAATATATGACGCATATTTAAAATCTAGGTAAATTACGTTTTATTTTAAGATGGGAGGTTCGCCCGCATTTCATCCGGATGTTGACAATTCGATTGAATTGCTGGCCTAATTGTGTTAATCATATTAAAATATCATGAATGTTTAACAGCTAAAGGCGTTTTCTTGGCGATCAAGGTTAACAATATATTGTAGATCTAGTTCATACATGAATTTAAGAGAAAAATACAAATGTATGTGTTTTCAAAAACAATTCTCCACTCGTAAAAAAATTTGCAATTTCTTGAATAAAAGTAGCTATTTTCTTAAGATTATTTGAAGGGAACTTAAAATTAAGACAATTATACTTAAGAAAAATTCCATTTTTTTAACCTTTTATAGGGCCTTTTTTCTAGTAATGATAAGTTAAAGGATTTTCGGAATTAAGATTTATAAAAAGAAATACATTTAGACTTCTTTTTTAAGACCATTTTTTCGGTGCGATGGTTGGAAGAATTTCCAAACTTTTACCTACTTTAAGTACTTGCTATAAATTCAAACTTATGTGCTTATAAGTAACCTTTTTTATAAACTTCGTGTTTATAATTACAAGTGAATTAATCGGGCTGGTGATCACTTTGATCCGCCTGCGTAGGGACCGAGGGTGAACGGTATCGGTCCTCGCTGAACTGTTCTATCGCAAAGTGCTCGACTTCACGCTCAGATCGTCGGGCTATCTACGCAGTGGAGCTACACCCTCTACAGAGGATCAAAATTGCGATACCATCTCTTCGCATTATCGTCAGGGATGTTTCCCAGACCGTCGCCAATAGCCCATTATGCAGCTCTAGTGCAACGTAAATAAAGTACCTACCTACCCTTCATTGGTATTTTTTAGTATTTTCTAAAGTAATCAGCAATTTGCAAAATCATTAGTGGAAATAGCTTTTCACTGACATTTAAAAATTCATGAAATTTGTGAGAAGTATACTTACCACCAAGGTTAAAATATTTTCTTTCATAATAATTAAAACTTTATTATGCAAATTAAAACTGAAATATTTGCAGTCAAATATTTTGATATTAACACCGAATTATTAAATTATAAGTACTACAATATTAAATTTTAAGTACTAAAATAGTACTCGTAGGAATATTAAGTACTAAAATAATTATTCGTTGTTATATTGAAATTCATTAAAATCGTTCGAAACGTAAAGCTTTTCAATTTTAGTATAAAATTATTGTTAAACTAATTAACAATGTAACAATTTTCAAAGTCTTAGGTACTGCTACTTTTATTGTAATTGAATGGTGATAAAATTCTAGAAAAAAAACTTTCAGATCACTATTTTAGACAACATTTAAGACACCTAAAAGAGTTCGTTCACGCTTTTTTTCTGCCAGTATCAGTTTCAGCCTTTTAATTTAATGCAAGAAATTCATATTGAAGAAAAAATTATTTACGAATGTGTAACGTTCAGCATTTAATTGTGTTTTCTTTTCCCTCTAACATGTTTTGGTATTACATAATTTTTTTAAAATCAAAGATAGTTGCATAACTTTTCACACGTGAAATTAATTCTCAAATTTTTTTAGGATTCAAACATTGAAATCTGTATTTTGTCCTTTTGTTATGTATATTTCCAATTTCGTAAATCAAAAATTATCCACAAAAAACATATTGTAATGACTATTATCAATAAAAAATTCGCTTTTCCTTCCGAACTCCTAAGTTTATGTGTTCAATTTACGTTGAGAAGTTCAATCAATTTTATCACCCTTTTAAACTGTTTTCAGTACAAAACGATTTGAAATGAATGAATTTTTGAATCATGCGATTGATTCCCAGTTTAATATCAATTTCAGATGATGTTTCAATTTAATAAAAATTCCAGATTGTATTCCAGTTTGATCACAATTCATTTTTATGACTATAATAATAAATATGATACTTATATGAAACACTATAGTATGAATAATAATTCAACATTTGAAAAACGAGAATAACTTAATGCCCTATAAAGTTTTAGGCAGCATTATATTAAACCCCAATAAACATTAATAATTCTATATTAAAAAAAAAAGTATACAAATTACTTNAACATTAATAATTCTATATTAAAAAAAAAAGTTATACAAATTACTTTAAATAAAATGTCGGAAGAGCCATTATTTACGGTACATCAAAATTAGAAATTAAGAATAAATTACAAAAAGAAGAACAAAATCAAGAACATAATTACAAAGCTATTTTAATAAATCATATTAACAATATTTTTTTACCTCAATTAAGCCTTATCCAGTTTACATTAAACGGTATGAACGGAATCCTTACTAACCTCATTACAGATTAAGTTCAAGAAAATAGATTTATCTTTTGAATATGCTTCCGACTGCCTATTTCCAACCAATTTGAAGACTATTATACAAAAACATAGGGCCTCCCTGGCCGAGCGGTCTCGCCGTTTCACCAAATACTCTGTAGCGTGAAAGTAGTGCTTTCGAATCTCGCCGTAACCTTGGATGTACCTTTGTGATGTGCTTTTCCAATGGGTGCTATCCATCCTTCAATTTGATAAAATCTTTCAATATGTCCTGCATCTGTATGAGTAACAATGAAATAAAAATATAAATACAGAAACTAGAAGGTGACTCCACGACTTTAGAATGTAATCGATCAACCAATTGCAGAAAGAATATGAGGTAGCGGGTTCAACTCCCACAGTATTTCTGGGCACTTCTTCAATCGTTTGCCTATAACAGCTACAGTACTTATTGTGAAGGTCTAGTGCAACGTAAATAAAGAACCAACCTCCCAATTGTTGTTGTTGTTGTAGCTCATTTACGTCACACTAAAGCTGAACAATGGGCTATTGGCGACGGTCTGGGAAACATTCCTGAGGATGATCCGAAGGCATGCCATCACAATTTTGATCCTCTGCAGAGGGGAGGGCACTCTCGCTTCGGTAGTCCGACGACCTGCACGCGAAGTCGAGCACTTTACGGTAGAACAGTTTAACGAGGACTAATACCACACACCCTCATTCCCTACGCAAACTGATTCTAGTGGTCACCCACCCGCACACTGACAGCAGCCAGTGATGCTTGACTTCGGTGATCTACTGGGAACCGTGTCTTAACGATCAGTCCACTGCGGGACCCAATTGGAAGGGGACATTAGGTAGGTTGGTGTCCCGCAATGGACTAAACGTTGTGTGGTGAGGGTGTGCGGTATTAGTCCTCGTTAAACTGTTCTACCGTAAAGTGCTCGACTTCGCGTGCAGGTCGTTGGACTTCCGAAGCGGGGGTGCCATCCCCTCCGCAGAGGATTAAAATTGTGATGACATGTCTTCGGATCATCCTCAGGAATGTTTCCCAGACCGTCGCCAATAGCCCATTGTGCAGCTCAAGTGCGACGTAAATGAACTACAGCAACAACCTTCTAATTGGGGCCGAGGTAGCCCAGCGGTTAGACAATCGAACTCAGGTCCTAAGGATCCGGGGTTCGATCCTCGACTCCGCTAAGACCTACCAACTACATAAGATATACGTGTTCATAAAATCTGTGTAATCAAAAGTCCTGCGATCGATAGCTGAGCATTACCATGGGTACAGGGTTCTGGAGAAAAGAAAATTTCCTTCCCGTTCAGATCTATGTCTAAATTGAGGAAGTGGCCCCACGAATTGTGATGATATGTCTTTGAATCCTCCTCAGGGATGTTCCCTAGATCGTCACCAATAGCCCATTGTACAGCTCTAATGTGACTTAAGTAAAGTACTTACCTATCTTTTTTAGATTGGTAATAACTTGGAATCAACCCCAAATCAATTAAAGAGTTATGCATCATTATATAAACTTAAAATGAACTCGAAGGAAGTAATTAAGAGCAAATTAATTATCAAGAAATTAAAAAGGAAAGATCCCAAACCATACTAGAGTGAGTCACAGGTTCGTTCCCCGAAGTCATTGAATAATCTTGAATATTACTGCGTGTACCATAATAAAAAAGCCTAATTATAAATCGAAAATTGTGCACTCAACTACTCATACCGACTCCTGCTTTAATTTGTGGAAACATAGGAAGAAGAATTCTGTTTTTAAGTTATTTGTTTCCCTTTGATCGTTGCAGATTGGTGACATACACCTGGAAACGATAAAGTTCCTATCATTTTTTTTTATTTGAATTTGGTGCAGACGTTACTGTCACCATATTTCTATATATATATTTTTTTTTTGTGATTTTTGCGTAAACAAAGGGTCGAAAGAATACTACTAACAGGTAGTAATAGTAACAGTAGTGCCGCAATCTCGTCACTCTGGAGCTACGCTAAAGACTATTCAAGCGATCTCAAGGCCTGGTTTCTTAGGACAGGACGCCGTCAGTTGGAAATCAGCGCTAACCTCTGATTGGTCCATTTGTGAGTTTGATAGTATACGTCATCGAACGCTCATCTTGAACTACAATTGCCGTCCAACTCAACTGCAGTTGGATTACAACGTGACGTTAACCACAGAAGCAATGGCGGACAACATCCAACAGCACATTGAAATCAGCCAAGATTTTGATTTTGACATTAAACATAGCTTCTTCATTAAACATAGCACTCTTCATTTAGCTCAGCTATAATGTGTTTTTTCTTGGACAAAGTCATTATTTGTTCTCTAAAACACTGGTCGACAATAACAAAATCAATACAAATTCAAAATAAATATTTGTTTACGTTACTAACGCATGCGCAATGAGAGATAATGTCTACGTTGTACCGACTGCTCACGCTGAGCTAACAAAAAAGTATTTTTTTGGCGTCAGCTCTACGTCAACTTTCCGCTGACGCCCAGATAAGGCGCTAGTTCTAAGAAACCAGGTTTTGAGCTAACAAACCAGTATTTTGTTGGCGCCAGCGGGACGTTGACGTCCCGCTGACGCTCAGATAAGGCGCTTGTCCTAAGAAACCAGACCTTCAGAAACATCTCTGAGAATGATCCGAAGACATGCCATCACAATTTTGATCGTCTGCAGAGGAGCTGGCTTCCCGCTTTTATATACTGTCGACCAGTGTGCTATGTAGAACACTTAACGGGAGACGATTGCCGATATGGCACCCCCTCGGTCCCTTCGCAGGCTGATCAAATGAGTCACCCAACAGCTCACTGACTGTAGCCAGTGATGCTTGATTTCGGTGATCTATTGAGAACCGCATCATCGAGGGACAAATTACAGAAAGGGAAAGATATCCTAAAAATAAAATAATTAAGCAAAAATATATCAGTGTACATAAATTGTTATAATTTCATTAGGAACTCTTAACAAATACAGCTGCTATAATTTAGTTCATATTTTCTTAAACATTTTAGGTTAGTTAAAAACATTGCTAAGTCAGTCCCCGTATTTTATCGCATTATACTCCGAAAATATCAGCTTTTGACACCAAATACTTTATACTATACAGCGTTTGAAACGGAATATGTCTAATCACTTATGCGCTTTGAACACAAGAGCTTTAAAATTGTCCGAAACGTTGAGATTGTGATAGAAAAAAGTAGTATAATGGTTACCAAAAATTGACGAATCTTCTTTTTAATCTGACTTTCTTACTTCGTGCTAGTTGAGAACTTTAAGCTCGCACAGTAATTTTTGTTATTGTAATTTTTTTTAATATCATGAGATGAGTCAATTGTTGTTGTAGTTTATTTACGTCGCACTAGAGCTGCACAATGGGCTATTCGGTAAGGCCTCAGACGCCCAGTTCCATTGCAACGAATGAACGAACAATGGGCTTTTGGCGACGATGAGATGAGTTAAAGATATGTTAACAAGAAAGTTAAATTGAATGGCATTGTAATTAAAAAAGTAAATTATTGGGAAAATTACAGAGATTTGGATTGGTAAAAGTTTATGTTATTATAATTTTTAGTAGCATATTTTTTATCACTTAAATAAATATTTTTAACTTATTAAAAATACCCTTCTTATCTTACTTAACTTTTATTCACTCAATAGCATCTTGCTATTTTTGCAATTTGATGGATGAATATTTGAGTCGCTAGTCAAAATTCAGATTGCATTCTGACTAGCTAGAGCACTCAAAACCACACTGAATCTCCGTGTCAGGTATCAATACAAAATTCAATCATTTCGCGATTACTGCTAGCTGAATTTATCACCGGCAAAGAGAATTTATTATCAACCAAAATTTCCTGACCAGATTAAAACTAGTTACAGCATTCCAATTTTAACTGAAGCTCTACGCTGAATTACAATGCCATTTGCAATCAATTGCCAACTACTACAAGCAGAATTTATCGCGAAATTCTGCCAAATTACAGCCAAAGAAAGTTAAACTCCAATCGAATTTGCAACCATTTTCTGACTTACTAGAAAGTTCGCTGTTGTAATGTTGTTTCCATGATTGTCTGTTTACTACAATAAGAATTTATCATCATATTCTAGCAAATTTAATTGATGCCCGGTAATTGACCACTAAAGTTTCGAACCTGATGACAAATTAAAGAAAAATTGTTGTCCCTATATTACTACTACAATACAATAGTTACAGTCAATCAATTTTTGATCTACTGTCTGATTAGCTAGAATGCTTACATTATAAATGGAGCTCTGTACTGAACGACATACTAAGTTTCAATTATTTCCTGGCCATTACATGTACATTTTGAAGCCATTTTTATTTATTTATTTATTTTATTTTTTATATATTTTATAGATTCGATTCTATGTTGGAAGCGTACTTTCCTGCTGTATGCGCGTGCTCATAGCGCACCTTATTATACGCGTCTCATCATTACCCGTTAACTAAAACAACTGTTAAATATTCATGTTCCTCCCGCTCTACAAGTGAGACGGATGCATGTGAAGCAGTTGGCGTCATCATTTTATGTTAATTGTCCATCCTGTCTTTGTTAATAAATGTTTGGTTAAATTAGTTATGGTCGTTGCCTTTGCCCATAATATTACTATCAAAAAATTTATAGAAAATTCAAATTTCGACTGCTTTTCCACTTGTTAAAGCGTTTAAAAGTGAATTGTGTAGGATTATAATGCTAGTATTGATCATTTCTTGACTCCTACAGACATAATTTATGCAGGCAAATACAATTTATAGACAATTATTGTTTTGACCGCTTCCTGATTAGCTGCTCAAATTTCAATTGAATTTTTAACTGAACTCAAATTTCAGTATATTTCCAAGTTCCATAGGCTAAAACACAATGAATTCTTTGCTGCTATAGTACAATATTTTGTAATTTTACATTTTATATTTTCCCCTTTCCAAAAGACAGAAAACCATGCCAAAATACTGCAGATTGTTTATGTGAAGAATAAGCTCTTTAAATATGTTTAAAAAAATTCTACTTATAGTTTTTTTGCAAAATTTTCTGCTAGAAATAATTTTATAGCAATAAAATTAACGATTTATTCGGCACATAATAGCATAAATAACTTGATAAAAGTGACAAGTAGAGCTATAAACTTTTTTTAGATCTAATTATTTCACAAAATAAATGATGCATTGCATTATACTTGTGTATAACAAATACTTTACCTTGTCCATCACTCCATGTTAAGTCTACGAGAAAAAGTTTATGTTTCGTTTATTTCGGTGAATTTTGGCTCTCAACTAATCAGGAAATGTTACTCGTATGCCGCTACTGCCTAACGAAGTTAAATAGCTGGAACTCTAACCTTCTCGTAAACTGGACAGGAAGTATAATTTTTAGAAAGATGAAACTTATTACTTCAAAAAGAGGGTGCAATGCTGAAAAGGTTGAGATTCCAAGAAAATATTTCAATCATGTACTATGGTACTTTTGTAACTACCTTACTTCTCCGGATCGAGACCTAGAATGTAATACTAAATGAAAATGGTATTTTCAGTTCATACCGCCAAGGTGACTAGTTAATCTTTTATTATCAATAAATATTTTGTTTTTAAAATGTATTTACTTTTTGTTTCCTTAATGATTTTAGTATTCTTTTTTTAAATATTTCTTGTTCGAAAAGTTTTTAATTTTTTTTTATCAAATATTGGTTAGAACTTTTTCAAAAAATAAGACTATTCTTAATATCAATAGCCCAAATTTCAAAAATACTAATCGCATTTTTTAAAGTAATTAAATCACCCTCATATTTTAAATCAGTTTCAATAAAAGCATACTTTTTTTACAATTTCATAAGTTTATCATCATTCAAAACAAAGCTATGTTTTATTTAATGCATTCTGTCTTCCTTCCCACATTTTGTATATTTAGAACAAAACCATGCAAAACGATATCAAATGAAAATGTACTTTCACTTGTGGTTAATAACGATACCATGATATATATAAATAACTTTGCTGGAAAAACCACAGTAAAATCAGATGATGTGGTTTACCATAAATTTGGCGTCAAACATAAAACGAAAGAGGGATTATTTTTATAATAAAGTGCACACAAAGAAAGAAATCCTTAAACTCCAGAAATAGTAAAATCAATTTTACTTTGTGAAAAAGATTAAACGCGCACTTCCTTGCATCGTTCCACCGTTGTTTCTTGAACAATATCAGTTAAAAAATATTGAATGTTTTTGTCTGACCGAACAAATAGACGAAAATGCTTAAGTTTCATGTTACGAAAAAAAATTGAAACCAAGATTTAATTTTTATTTTTTGACAAAATATATCTCTAAAAAGAACTTATAATTACCCTTTTCTACACAAAACTAACAGTTTAAACTCAGGTGAGTTTTTTATATGGCATTTATAGTTCATCGTTTTTTCTTATTTTATCATTCGTCGTTGCATCCTGAAAAGTTTTACAGCTATTTGAATACTAAAATCATAAATAGCTTAGCTATGGGCACATGCATTTAAAAATTATTACTCCTTGGATATCACACCGTTATTACCAGTGCCAGCAATTACCAATTTCAGCATAGATATATTACTATTACATTCTATAACTATTTGATAATGCTCAAAACGAGGAAATATGATGCTGATGAAAACATATTTTTAACAACCAAAAAGTAAAAGGGTACTACATTTTTAAAACCATCACATATATCACATTAGAGTAACTCTAGTACAATATTAACAATAAAATTAAACAGTTATTCATAACTTGGACCCATATGTTTATAAGATTTAAAATGTTTTAAAAGTAATACTCCGTTTCCGAGGGTCGTAAAAAAATTTGCTAAATTATATAATAATTGGTAAATAATATAATAATATAGGTACCTTATATAGGCACTGTAATAATAAGTTCCGGTAACGGAATAGCCTTTTATAAATTTATGCTTTAATATGGATTTTAATATAGATCTTTGCACAGTGGTACAATTCTAGTATACAGTACTGTACACACAAAATTTATCAAAATACGTTGATTCGCCTAATCCAATATCTATTTATTTTTTGTGCGTTTTAGTCTATCTTATTTAATTGATTAAACCTCTTTCATTTTGTCCAGTAAATAAAATATATTTTATTACTAGATTTACTATTTAACCATTAATTATTATGATTGGTTGAAGAGTAAATTTCGGTTGAACTGTACTTTAATTCTACCCTTGGCGCCAATTTATTTTTCAGAAATTCTTTATATTCATTTATTATTTTTTTTTAGTTGTTTCAATTTGCAAATATATTCAAAAAATTATTTATTAATTTAATATTTCAAACAGGGCCTGCCTACAAAATATTTTAATATTATTAATTTATTTTGTTCAGATTTTTCGATTTACAAAGATTTTAATTATTTACAAGTTTTCAACTTAAAATATGATTCATTTATATCATTTAATTTTTTCTATCTGCAAGAATTTTTTTTTATAATTACTTAATAATTTTCTAATTTAAAATGTTGTTCAGTTATTTCATTCAGTTTTTTTCAACTTACGAGCTAAATTAGCAACTTACAAAATGGCGTCAAGGATGGATTTAAACTAGTTTTACTCAAATTTCATTTTTTAAATTATTCATATCACCATCTGTATCTAAATTTAAAAGAAAAACATTTTAAGCAAATATTTATTTGAAACTCACTTGACAAAAAATAATCCTCCTAAAATTTATATTTCATGAATTTATTAAAAGAATGCCGTAAAATAAGAGTAATTGCTTCTTGGCTCATTGTTTAGTAAACTTTACAGCCTCTGCAGAAGGCGTAGTATTTCCGAAATCACCACTCGGATTTTCAACGAACTGAACTCCAGGTTCAGATTCACCGAGTGACACATTCACAAATTTTTCATCACCGAAGGAGTATTCAGAAGTATTTAATATTTGTTTAAGAGGATTTTCTTCCTCTTCAAGCCCGAATGGCACAAATCTTGGTACATCTGAGTTTTCACAGGTATTTAATGCTTGTTTAGGTGAGCTTCCTTCTTCTTCTTCGAGTTCAAAAGGCACAAACCCAGATAACTCGGAACTACCTAGTTCTGGTGTTCCAGGAGTCAACATTGAATTTTCGACGTAACTGCTATCATTTATCTTTTCGCTGTATTCATCACCAGTTTTAGGCGTTGATTCCAAAGAAAACGCGAAATCATCCCGAAGTTTCACGAAACTTTCGCTCATTGATGTTGATGCTTTTTTAGTTTTTCGTCTTTTGTAGCAACTACCAAATAATTGCTGGAAAAACTTAGAGCAGCTCATGCTATCAAGTCTTCAAATGTTAACCAGTATTTAAAAGTTAATAAAAATTATAGAGATATATGGTTTTTTCTGGTGAAAACTTTAATGCAAAACAAATTTTTAACTGGAAAGTATTCTCTTGTTAATTTTTAAAATGGAATGGGATCAACGTGCACTTATCAAACCTACTGTGACCATGCAAACCTACATTTCAAAGAAAAAAATGCTATCACATAGCTCTATTATGACATGTTGTAAAACATCATGAAAAGTATAGTTTCTTTGTATAAAAAATGATTAAAGAAACGGCGTTCTTTTTTTCTTGTGAATGTTATGTATTATTAAATGCCAGCCACCATGCTAAATAAAATTAGTCGAGACAAAAGTTAGTTGGCAAACAGGCTACAATAGGTCTGTTGGTAATCCCAAGGCGTTGAAGGCCTCACTCAATGTTGAAACCCGTCGCCGAGTTAAACGTTCGTAATGTGACGAAAAAGTTTAATTGATTCTGTTATTCTGGTACTAGGCTGAACTAGATCGTAACTTTAGAATTTATTAAAATTCTAATTGTGATAATTAACCCCAAACCTTTTGATCCAATTGTCGTTCGTAAATTCCTAAATCGTAATAGACTATTTGTTTGCAAAAGAATGAATTAAACTCATCTATTTTTAAATAATTGATTATCATTGCATATTTATTATTATATTTTCTGATAGCAGATTTTTTTTCCATTTCTTTTCAGATTTTTTTTCCATTTCTTTTCAGATTTTTTTTCTCATTTATTATTGACCCTGATTGTGATCTGTCTGTCTCGTTATTTTAAAAATTATAGAAAACAAATTTGCTTTTTTTTAAAATTCTAAATGCTATTAAATTAATTGGTATAAAATTAGGAAGATAAAAGTAAAAACTAAGACCATTTATATGAACTTTATTAATATTCTACTAGAAAAATGACAGTTGTGACTTAAAATTGATATTTTATAAAAAATTACTGGCAATTTGTAATACACATTTGAAAAAAACGTATTTAAAAAAATTTTAAAAAAATAAGTGTCAACATTTTAAATCAAATGAATGGGATATTTCGATATCATGTGATCTGTCGCCATAACTACACTCACCAAATGGATTTTAAACTTGCAAATTAAAAAAAAAAAAAAGAAACAAAAAAAAGTAAAGGTTTGCCCGAAGGTGGCTACGAGTTACACCAACACCTCCCGGATCAATTTAGTAGTCCGATGTGACGAAGTTAACTGCGCAATAGATGAAAAATAAGAAAGATGCCATTACGTTCGGGGTACTAAGCTGCGCAGTGGTTGAAAATACGAAATATGTCATTCATTTGGACTACTAATGGATATTTATGGTAACCCGTGCTGAGGCCTGCTCTTTTCTTGGAGGTGTCGGTTACACCCTTCAGTTGATTCCCTTCTGTGATATTTTTTAATTTCTCGCAGGTGTTCGCAGTAAGCCACTGCACTACCAACAAGACTTGACGATTATTTTGGCGTAGATCACGATACTGAAATATTCCTTAAATGACTAAAAACTGTGATTTAATTTGTAATTTTTATAACTCGATTTTACGAAAAAATATTCCTAGCTCTTCTAATAACTAAAATGTTTAAAAAATGTGAAAATTTCATTTCGTGAAAATTTGGTAAATACAAAAAATTTCAAGTCCAAAAAATATCAAACCTTATTATAACTTAATAGCCGAAAGAACGAACATCGATATCGTTCCCTTTCTTTTGCCATAAAAAGTGGCCACGTTAATTTTTTATTAAAATTTTTTAAATACTTAATCTAAATCAAAATTGTAATGTTTCCCTGGTTAAATGTGCACATTATTTATTAAATAGTAATTACATTTAGAACTATATTTTTCGATCGAAATTGTGTTTATAAGAAAAGGGGCTTTACAACTACTAATGTTATTCATTTTAATTTATTTAATGTAAAAAAATAAGAACTCATAAAACATAAATTTAGTTGATATTAACACTAGAAAGACTGAAAATTAGTATATACCTATATTGCCCAAAAGCAGTCAAAATGACTGGATTGTGAATGCGTAAATAAATTTGTTTAAAATTAGTTTTTAACATTTTTTATATTACTTACAGTTATATAACAAGTTATTAGTAAATATTAACAATAAAAAAAAAATTATATGTTGTACAAAAAGTCAAAAAATTCTAAGAAATTGTGTCATTATATACATCATTGCTTTTCTAATTGAAATTAAAAGAAGTCAAAATGACTTCCTTAGGCAATCTAGTGTTAAAACCTTTTAAGAATATTAAGTCTAAGTTTAATTGTCTTAGCATTTTTCCGCGATTTTATGCTTTTAATGAAAAAAAAATGACAAAAACTACTTACATTGTAATGTCTTAGTTTTTACATATATATTTGACTGTTTATGTAGTTATATTTGACATATTTTAACATCAAATCAAGCAGTGTTTTCATGACGGAAAAAAATGGGAGAGAATTTCTCACCCTTTCTCAAAAACAGGGTGAGATTTTAAAAAGTTAAGTGAGATTTCTAAAAATTAAAAAAAAAACACGAAAATAAACGAAAAATTTCTTTAATTTATAATACATTTTTAAAATTTTCTAATTTCTAAACCATTGAATATTTTCTTTGCATATGGAAAATGTTCCATATCTTCGTTTTCATCAGTCATTCTCATTAGGTTGCTCAAATGCTCATCAGTCAATCTGTTGCGATATTTTATTTTAATTCGGTTTTGGGTGCTAAATGACCTTGCAACAGATGCTGAACTATTCGGAATCACTAATTAAATTTGTAGCATTGTGCACACACTTTCCTATCCTCTATATCTGCCAGCATAGGCTTTCGAATTATTTCTGTTACAGAATAGTGAAGTTATTTCCATGTTTATACTTCTTGTTAGGTCTTCCAGCATAGTTTTCACAGACTTCAATTTTTACAAATTGCTGTAAATTGTCGATGAGGGAGTTTGGTAATTCATTAACAGCTAAAAAAAGAGCTAACTTTAAACAACTTATTATACAAGACTCATTTTGTTTCTCAACACTTGCTATAGATGTTTTCATGTCTTTTTCGAAATGGCTTAAGACGAAATTTTTTCCAAAATTCGAGAGATTCCCACATTTTAAAATTGATTAATAGAGTGCGCGAACTTCTCGCGTTAATCATTTTTTTAATACGAGAAAAGAAAGCGATGCGAGATTCTCGCGCTGTAGTGAAAACACTGGCTGATATTTTTCCTCCCCACTGACTGTTTAGAAAATGGGCAAAATTGGGAGATTGTGTTTCTCCCCTATACACTATTCTCCGATGTATTAACATGGAAAAACCTGTTTTGCTATGCGGAGAAGGCTGCAGATTAAAATACGAATTTTTACGTGCAGAACCGTCAGTTGGTTAACTGTACCATTTGCTTTAAAGATACATTTTGAAAACATAATTCTTAGAAAACAAAAATCTTAATTTATGTCAGACTTTCTCTGCAAGTCAAGTTTTACCAATGAAGCCAAATAAAGTTTAATATATTCCGCAATAAAAAATTTGTTAATACTGTTTGCTATCCCATAAACATAAAGGCAGAGGTAAATATTATAGAATTTTTTTTTAATAAAAAAAAGTTCTGAAGTTGAAATATAATAAGATTTCCAGCGAAAGCATAACTAAGGAACTATAAATTTCGAACTGCTCAAATTAATTGCAGAAACACACATAATTTACCTATATTTGATTTCAACTAAAATTTATTACCATACATAAAACTTTAAAGTAGCCACAGTTTTGTTACAAAATGAAAATGTTTATAAATTACATAATTTGCTGGTAAAAAAAACTTATTTTTATCTTAATTTTAAAAAAAAGAATGTTCAATGTTATTTTTTTGGTTTTAATGTCACAATTTTCTGCTCCCATATCTCACCGACCAAGTGCTGACGTAAAATATTCTCAGTGGTAGACGGATTATGCCTTAGAATCCCCTTGGCGTCAGGCTAACCATAGGAAGTTTTCGTGGTTTCCCCCTCTTAAGTAATGCAAATGCAGGTTAATTCTATCATAAAAGTCCTCCAAGATGGTTAGTTTTCCCCGATGTTTGATCCAGGAGTTCTTTTGTCAACTGAGTTCAGTTCAAAATTACAGAGCTACGGAGTTAAACATTGATAATCGTTAACTCAAAATTGGGTTGGCTGTTCAACACCAGTTATAAAATAAAATAAAAATGTCCCAATTTTAAACATATATTACAACAAATAATTGTGCAGTTAAATATAATAAGCATATTAAATATATTTAATTGGCTAATAAAATTAAGAAAAATATGGAGCTACTTTAAATTAATTCCTCATTAGCTAATAGATCGTCGTGAACTAGATCGTCGTTAATAAATAAAATATAGATAAAAATTGATTAAAATTGATTTTGAAAGTAATTAATTTCAAACCGGCATACCAGTCCGAAGAGATTGACTACGATAGTTGCAAATTAAAATAACATCAACCTGCAATCATTCATTATTTTTGCTATTTAATTTGGCATCTTTTTTTAACCCTCTAAAATTTTAAATATGATTTTTAACACAACCAGGTGTTTCATGAAGCGATTGGTTCGAACGAAACAAGAGTCTGGCTATAGCAGGTGCCTCATCATCTGCTTTTCATCATATCTTATACCTAGGCGAATGTTTTTGGATTTTAAACACAAGCCGACAATGAACTTCTGCAGATGAGGCTCCTGTTTTATCTTCGTATCAGAATTTCTTTCGATTGTTGCCAGAGGCTATTTCTTGAGTGCCAATTACTGAGACTTGTTTCATGTTAGAAAAGTCTTTTATTAATTTTGCCAAACAGAATTCATTTAAGGACTACAATTGTTTGTTATTTTTCGTTAGTATTTATCTAGAAAAAAGCAACATATTTATTTAAGAAATTTGAGATTGCGTAAATTCTTTTTAAAATAAAATTATATTACTAGGTTATATAGGTATAATATTTTGTATATAAAATACAATAAATACTTTTTGTATATAAATAAGGTAAATGAATTGAATAGTTTCAACTTTCTAGTACTACAGTAAATTTTTTTTTTGTTAAATTTTGTTTCATTAAGTAAATTTTGTTATTTATAAAGTTACGCATATTTTAACACGGGAGAAAAATAATCAAATATATTTAATTATTTTGATGCGTTTCATGCAAAATGTCTTTTGAATTATAAAAATAAATAAAAAATTTAAAAAATAGGAGTTTTGTTACTTATTTATCTGTTTTTATTTATACATAAACTGCTAATTTTACTTACTTTTGCTTTGCAGGTCCTTTAGTTAGCTTTGCAGGTCCTTTAGTTAAAAAAAATCATTGAAAACTTTTTCTTAATGAAATATATGAAACATTTATTAAAGTACAGAATTATTCAATAGTTCGGATATGAAATATTGCTGTATATCATTGAATATAATTGAGAGATTATTTATTAATGCTACTATTATTATTATTTATTTATTTTACTTTCTCTTATTTATTTATTAGTTCTTTTTCTTATTTATTTGTAAGTAGACTAATTGGCTCTTACTACACAATTCAAAATTTTTGTAAAACTCCGTACACAACTGCCTGACCTTTGACAAACTAAATTACAATTAACTCTAAAACGTTTCTGACAGTGAAACTAAGTTGAAGTTTTAATATGAAGGCCTGGCAATGTAACGGAATGTGTAAACAAATTTAGTGTACAAAAAATTTTGAGGATGTGTTATTTTTTATAAAGATAGTGGCAAATAAAAATCAAGGTGATCAAAGAAAAGTGACAAAAATAGATTTTACATAGATTTTTACTACGCGACTATTATTTATTGAACTGTAACAATGTAAGTTATTTAATAAAAAAAAAATTTAACAACAAAAAAAACACTTTTCCAGGGATTTTAACATCTTTCTCTATATTTTTGACCGAGTAAATGAAAAAAATTTCTATTTTGTCTTCTTTTTTTATTATTATTATTTTAAGAAAAAGAAAGAAAATAGGAGGAGAAACATTATAGTTAGCAATATGTAAAATCGTCTCGAACATTTACTTATTTACTGTTAAGTTTTAAACGTGAGTCTTTGACACGTTTCGAAAATAAAATCAAAACAATACTTTTCCAAAAGCTCATTTCAATTATTTTCTAAAGAAATGAAAGCTTAGAAATTCAATTGTTTTCAACAATATCAAATCAATTTTTATAAGCAGACATATGAAAATTTCAATTGTAACAAAATTTACTTTTATCATATTAATTTCATTAGTTAAAATTTTCAATAAAAAGTTCTCAAAGTCATTATAAAACGCATATGTATAAAAAGTTTAAAAGAATCTAACTTCGTAAAAAATAATTGATTCTAATTTATTTCAATTTTTGTATTTATTAATGATAAGTCTTAAGCAAATATAAAAACTGCTTTTAAGGAAATATAAAATTTTGAATTAACATGCAGAAAAATTACTTATTACTTTTAAGGTGTAGTGAGTATAATAATTATAAAACTCAATTAAAAATATTATTTGTACTAAACGAAATAATAAACTACGTACAGATTATTTAATATGGCCAAAATGTCCTTAAAAGTTTAACCTTGGTGAGCGAGATAAGAGTATCTGAAAAGTCGTTGCTTGAACAATAAAATTAATGACCACTACATCCTTTCCTTTCATCAAACAGCGGATCTACCTTCAAAGATTAATATAATTTGACGACTTTATTGATTTAATTGTTAGAGCTGCGCCAAAATGGCGAAATTTGGTGAGCATTTGGCATATGAAGTGTTGAAATGATAATTTCAAACAAACGCATTAATTACTGACAGCTTTCGATCTTCTAATTCGTCTATTTCCTTTGACATAAGGCGTTCGGCTAAGGTAGATGCCTCATTTAAGCTTTCTCGAACAAAAGAGAAGCAGCAGGAAACTGGTGACTTGATTTAGTGGACCATGAGGCTTTCGATTCACGACCCACTTGGTTCAGCAAGGAGTCGACCCCATAGCTTCATTGTGCCATCAAATCTTCCGGAACGCTTAGCAAGGGGTGGGTGCCTATGTGATGAACAACAATAGGTGCCACGCGCCTCGTATCTTGACATTGAATAGATATCCATAACTAATATTTCCCCAGAAGGTGCAGGCTGGGTTCTTTGACATAAAAAATAAAATCGAACAACTAATAAATAAAACATCTTGACTAGATTTTTTTTTCTGTAGTTGCTTAAAAGCTTTTTAAATATCGAGACCGTTTGGCTTCTTTTAGCTTTCTTTTATAGACAGCTGTTTGTGGCTAGTTTGAATAATTTTAAATTTTTTATTGAATCGATATTTGCTGTATTTTCATAATTGTTAGACCATCGTAGCATTGACATATTTATGAAAAATAATATCAAACGATGAAGGAAGGTCAGAAAAACAATTTTTTTTGTAACAATATTTGAACTATGTGAAGCATACTTTTAAGAACTTCCCTTAGTAATAAATAAAGACACAAAAATGTACGTAATATATCGATGATTTTTAGGAAGATTTATTTTTAAATCTTATTTGAGGATCAAAAATTAGAAAAGCTTACCACTATGCTTCAATCTTTCTTGTATCATATTTTATTTATTAATCTTTACAGTTAAATGATTTTTGTATTTACAGAGCAAGATTTAAAATGTAGAATTAATTTTCTTAAAAAAAGAACTAAAATTTTTATTATAACGAAAAGTTTTTTACATTTTTAGTAAATAGTTATAGTCTAAGAGTATAAGTCTAAGATTTAGTAATTAAATTGCTCAAGCATTTATAATATTCTAGGCATTTATATTTAACTTAAATTTTAATTACATTGAAATTTATTGTTTAGAACACTTTCAAAGAGCTGCATTGAATGTGCCATCTACTTCCAGTATTTAAGGTCTTAAGAAATTTATAAATAACACTATTTAAAAACAAATTGCTCAACTGTTAGAACATGGTTAAGAACATGTTCCGAACTACTACTTAGTGCATTTGAGAAAATTTTCTATAGAATGTATGACATTAGGAAGTTATTTAAAAAAATATATTTTAATTGAAAACTTTTAATAAATTAATATTCTACATTTTTATTATCTGTCCTTAAATTAAACTTGAGTCTATTCAAAACTTTGCTCAACGCTTTTTTCCATATACTTTTACAAATACACATTTTAACCTCTCTTTTTTTTCAGTATGTGTTACGAAAAATTACTTTTTACATCAGACAATTTTTTTTAACTATCAATTTTTTACAACTTTAAAGCTCATTGGAACAACTAGTAAAACCTTTTGTAAAAATATTTTCAGATTTTATTTCCAAAACTTCCCGTTGAGGAAACAGTTTTAGATACATAATTCTTCCCATTTGCTTTTTTTATAGTAACTCAGACTTTTTTTCTAAATGAACGGTGCAAAATTATCTTATCATTATTTTCATACTCTGCACTAGTTGTCTTTTAACACTAAGCCATGACTGTATTATAAATTATATTTTAATTACGCTGAAGCAATCATGAAAATATTTTTCAAAAAAGGCACAGTGGTTATCTTGAACTCAAAATTTAACTTTATTTTTATGCTACATATACTATTTTTAAGAAAGAATTGACTGAGCATAAAATCTAAAAGTGTTTTAAAATAATATTAAACGTTTTTTTTTTTTTCGTTTTTATTTTTATATATCTAGTTTGGTAAGATTTTTTTTTTCTCTCACATTATATAAAGATCATTAAAAGCAATGATTAATTCCCAATTTTTACATATTTTTACAAGGCCATAAAATACAACGAAATTAAAGTTTAGTTCAGTTACTCTTTTCAATTACAATTTCAATGAAAACTATAGATTTCCTTTGTGTTCTTTTTAATTTCAACAGCGAGAACGTTGACTACAGATGAACAAAACATAAAAATGATAAATAACTGTTACGAACGGGAAAAAGTTTTTAAAAAAAATCATATTATTAGCAAGAAGGCGTTATTTCGTATGACGTAAGAGGCTTTGTAAAGCAGTTAATTAAACATTACATAATACACCCTATGACGAATATATATTTAGATTATATGGTGCATAAAAAAATGCACGATTTGAGATCGTAAGGTGCTAACGATAACAAATTTGAAAGTGTTTTAATATTAGATTCTCAGATCATTACTTATAATTTAAAAATGATTTATTAAAGGGGCCTTATGGGGATAATGATGGGGGTGGGGGAACTTGAGCACGCCCGTATTCCATAGAGTCAGCGCTAATATGCATGACAAAGGCTCAAGGGAGTTTTGAATCGACTTATAGTCAGCTTATTTGTCATATCCAATAATGCACGATTGAAATAAGCTTTTAAATCATGCTTTAATATTTAATCATAATTTTTTTCGTATTTATAATACCTTGCTTTCGGTTGTATTAAAATTTATTAACAAACATAATTGTTGGGTTAAAACATACTTAAAATTATTAAACTACAATCATTCTATAGCAATGGAGACAAGTTTGTATTTTCTGTGTAAAAACGCAGCAAAGCAATCGCTTTTTATGTTAGTATTTCATAGGGAAATGAGTTCAGATATTGAATTTGTGTGTTAAAAAGCTACGCTAGAAATTAGATATCATTAAACTAGTATCATTAAGAGGCGTCGAATGATTTTTACCAGCTAAATTGAAATACCTAACTTTAATAATTTTTTTCTCAGAAAATACTGAATCAATTTTTTTTTTTTTTTTTGGTTCCCCTTGTTATTCAGCGTAGTGTGTTTTTATTTCTCGTGTCATTGAGCATCAGAATAATAAAAAGCTTTAAGAAACATAAAAAAAAATTATATATCCATAAGATATTTATAAAAAGAGAAGAAAAAAAACATGTCCCTATTCAACACTAAATCTATTATGTTATTTAAATAATGAATGCGTCTTTATTATATTTTTTTCTCAATTACTTTTAAGTCGAAAAAATCAATGAATCAATAACTCAGACTATTATTTCGAATCAATTTTGCTCAAATGATGAACGGTAGATAAATCAACAAAAACGAATGATTGAATTTTATAAACGAAAAATGACTATAGAAACGAATATAAAGTTTAAAACTCGTTCTTTTTAACAACATATGAATTATTTCATATTTTTTTAATCAATCACTACAGAGCTGAAAAATTGTGGAAACAATAACTGTGTTTAGCATATTTAATCAAACGAAACAAACAGTGAATAACTGATGAATCAACAAACAATAATAACTTAACTCTATAAATACAAAAGAAATTTTAAACCCCGAAATTAAGTGCAAAACTTATTGTTTTTCTTTTAAATCAATTGTTTTATGCTTTTAATCATTCATTTTAAGGTTAAAGAAATTGATGAATCAATAATTCTGATCACTTTATTTCTAATGAAATACTCCCCAGAACAAATCGAGAATGGTAGTTAAATCAACCAAAAAGAAGGGCTGTTTCATAAAATAAATATCTTGAAACTCAAATTAAGTTCAAAACTAATTCCTTTTTAACCAATTTTCGATCATCATTTTAAGTCTAAGAGAAAAGATGAATCAATAAATCTGAATACTATCTCAAACCAATTGAACAAATTGAAAATTAATCAACTAACAAGAATATGTAAATTCTATGCATGCAAAACAATTTTTAAAACCTGAAATTAAGATTCGGAATCATTACATAGTAATTATTTTTTATTTATTCTTTTTTCTTTAATTCAACCACTTAAATGATTAAAAAGAATTATGTAATCGGCCCCGAACTCTGTTTGTCATGGCCGAGACCTTTACTCGAAAAAACTATCAATTTGTCAACTAACAATAATGACCTAAATTTTATATATGCAAAATGATTCTTAAAATATAAAATTAAGTTCAAGGCTTATTCCTTCAAATACAGTTATGGAACAAAAGAAAAGCCCCATATAACCTTCGACCTCCGCATCTTCGCCAGATCAGCTGTTTATCGGGGTGATACGGGCAGATTTTTTTTCATCATCTTTATAGTAAACCAAACTACAAGAAGTTGCAGCAGCTGATCGTTGACGAATAGTAAGCAGATGAATTGAAGTGAAGAGGGGGTCGAGAGTAGAAGGGGGATGGAAAACTCAGTGGCAGCACGCCGTCTCGTGACGTCACAATAAAAGTTAGTTCCGCAGGGCTTGTAGGCCCGTGCCGCCTGACGTACATCTGCTGTCGTTCAGCCCTTACCTACACTTTTCTTCAACAAAGGCGCACCTACAATATGCACAATTCTGGTGACATCTGTCGCTTTCGCTTCTAAAGGAGTTTCCTGATCCATAAACAATTGTATTTATTTAGCCACTTAAAGCCTATCTGAAGACTGTATGGCTCTAACTTTTAAAATGATTTCAGTACATTCAGAATTATTTACTATTTATTAATTTTTGCTTCAGGCGGACGCTACACAGCGGCAGAAACCCTTCATGGCAAATCCTCCTTTAACAACATTAGCATAACTGCCAACATGGGTAGAAAAATTTCAAATAGATTTTACGAAATAATATAAATTGCTGCATAATGTAAATATTTTACTCATAGGGAATTTTAGGGATTTTTACAGCCATCAGAATATAAAAACTACAATTTTTTTCCAGTTATGCTTGACATTAAATGAACTTGAAATGTTAATTATTATTATTACTAATAATTGTGAATAGTAGTAAGCTTTTTATTCATCAAAGATGGCTAAAAGATTTTTAATAAATTTAAAAAGGGAGCTCTGAATAAAAATAAACTGAACATTTTAGAACAAAGAAAGTTTTAAATTGATTTCTATAAATGAGACTCGCTTCATTATCTATTAGTAATATGCATTTAAATATTCAAGCACGCAATAATCTGTCCAAATATGATATTTTAATAGGGATTTTTTAGGAACTTATTCAATTTTAGGGAGTTTTCTAAAATGTACAAAAACTAGCAGAATTTTTATTAAACCAGTAAATCAAGAGAAACAGGTAAATTCCTGTAGTCTACTGGAAAATCCAGTGGAGTTGGCAGCTATGCATTAGTAATTTAAAATTTAATAGTGAAAGTGAGTTCAAGTAAACCTAGAATTACGCAGTGGGGAAATAATTCTGCAATAATTTATTTAGCATTTTGATATTTTGAAAACAATCTTTCAGGATTTGAAACTTTTTGATTTATCTGTATCGTTTTATATGGTCTTATACCGGGAAACCGGGTTTATATGAGTTTCATTTTTTTTTATATTTTAAGTTAACAATAGATGTGAAGCAGAAGAAGTTTCTGCTGCGGTTCTTTTCCTTAGGATTTACATGACTGATTTAAGTTTTGGAAATCCAAAAGCTGACCATCTATTCAAACTGCAAACCCAAGAAAATTATACATCACCTATGATATACTGTATAAGAGACAAAACCTTGATTTAGGAAACAAATGTAGTAATTTTAACAAACTTCATTTAAAATTGATCATATGAGACCTTAACAAACGCAATAACTAAATGGAAAAAATACTTTAAATCCCAATGAAAAAAAAAAAAACTTCTTCCTTTATCTCTAAGCAAGAAATCTTTAAATGAAATTCAGTGGAAATTTAACACATTATGTTACATCCAATTTACAATTCGACTATATCGAAATTCGCCCATGAAAACCCTTTTCCTGTCTTTACATTACTGACTATATTTTTATAATAATTCAGTTTTCTCCTATAATTTAACTATGTTAAGCAAAAACAAGGACTCATTAAAATTTTTAAATGTTGTTTTAACAATATAATGTAAAAGCAGCGATTTTTGTATTTGGTAAGAAGTCAAATTTTTGCGGCACTATTTTCCATAGTTTTTGCTGCACTCTTATAGGCCAAAGAATCACATGAAATGATTTAATTTCCTCACACGAAAATCCATATCTCATAGGTTGTCATTAGCATAAAATTAATATTAGTTACAAAAGTAATGTTTACCTGCAAAATATTTCTTTGTCACTAATTTAGAGGTATTTAATAGTAATATTCATTTCTAATTCTTTCTCGGGATTCTCTGCTATTATTTCATATTTGATTTTGAACATTATTCCACATTAAAATCTTAAAACAGAAGCAATGTTTGATTATTTTAAAGTAATAGTACGGCATAAAACTACATCTTATTAGCCGTTCAACCCTTGCACGACTGACTTCTAATTATTTTAGAGGAACTTCTTATTTGAGCAGCACAGTGTTCTTTTAACTATTAATAATATTACAAATAAGTTTTTTTAGATCAATGGACTCATTTCTTGTAGTTAGGTCCTGGGATGCTGATGTCCCATTAGTCTTTTTGAGTGACTTATGACCTGAGGAAAATAAAAATATTGGGACATATACATCCCAAGTAAGGATAAGGTTGTTTTGATTGATTCCAGGTGATAAACTTTCAAAACCTTTAAAATTTGATTCAAAATAACGTAAAAGGATATAAATAATACCACACTCACTTATTCCTAGCTCTATTTTGGTTATTTTTCTCGCGAAATGATGTAGAAATCTTCACAAGCGTGGGATTTCTTCAAAGTTATGCCACCATGACAGTTTTACAAGTGCCACCAACAGTCCAAATGGAAAAGACGAAGTTCAGAAGACTATTATGTGCAAATCTAATGTTAAAAATGGGATTTATTTAGCCAAACGGCCTCCTTGGGTCATATGTATGCCATAATGTCCCATAAGCTTCATATATATCCCATAAGGTTCGTTCGAAAGGGTTAAACAATAGATAAGTTATTTTCACTTTTGCTGAAAGCTTCGCAAAGAATTGTGTCCAATCAACATATGAAATTAAAATAATGACAACAAAATAGTAAAACATTATTGTGAATTAACTTATCGCACCACTGCTAAATAATATAATAATAAATAAAATATTTTAAGAGTTTTAAATGTAACCAAAAATTAAAAGGAATTTGGATAAAGAAAATTGGAATGGTAACCGAGCAGAATGATTAAGATTTAATTTTTTTCTAAAAGAATCGGGGGAACTAAAACAGTGGTGGCAAAGCTGTGTTAATACAAGAAAACATTTTGATATCTTACAGTTCAAATTGTTTTAATGTAGATGTAACAATCTGTTTATCATTTAGAAAGAAAGAAAAAACGATGGTAGCAAGCATAGGGTTGGTAAGCAAAAGAAACAGCCCTCTAGTACAATTATAAAAAAAGGTTTAATTCTTCAAAATTATTCTTTAGTTTCTAGATATAGTGTGAATGTAAAACAACGTTTGACTATATATGCTCACAATAAAGAACAACAGATTCGAAGTTGTTAAGTTTCTTTTTTTATTTTTTAATACTTATTTTTCTTATTAATGATTTTTAACAAATTCTTCTTTTAAAAAAAATAATAGTATGTAAACTCTCACCATTTATTTTGTTCCTTAAGATATAAATTTAAAAAAAAATAGATTTCAAACAGTGATATAAAATTCTTAATATTACAGTACAGAAGCCTTGAAATTATTTTCTCTTTATTTATTTATTCATAAGAAGAATATAATATTAAAAGAAGTTGCATAATGGTTACAAACAAGCTTTCACTAATTCTTAAAAAAAACTGGAATGTACAGTAGAGCAGAAGTTGTCTTTGTATTCTTAAAACTAGCCAACAACAGACTAAAATGAATTTTCATTTATTATAAATAATTTCATGTTCATTTATTAAGAATTCGAACAAATGCTTTAAAAAAATAGCTTAAAGAAAAGTTATTCAATGTGATCCGTTTTTTTGCGCATTGTACAATATATGAATTAGTTATATATTATGTTAATCACACTTCTTTTATAAAAAATATTTTATAAAAATTAATTAGTTTTTGTTGGCATATTATTTTTCAACTCAAGTTCATCGATTCCAATAGAAATATTGGTCTAAAAATAATTAGCTATTTTAATTATAACTATCTTAAACAGACTTCGGAGTTCATATGAAACTATAGCATTATTAGTTTGATAAAGTTAGGATTGTGATTTTACCTTTGTGCAGATAACTTTCAGTAAATATAACCCCAACTTATCGAAGTTTGTAGATTAACTTTCAAAATTTGTTGTTTAGTCTACTTCCATCTAAGGCTTCTGTGAAAATATTTAAAACAGTGAAAATTCATATGACAGAAGAAAATAACTGCAGAGGAAATCTTTAATTCATTAGTTCGAAATTGAAATCTTTCTTTCTAATACCATTTTTCTTATTGGATATAATTGTACGAAAAATAGTAACTACTTAATAACTCTACCAGGAAATAGTAAGAATAAAAGATACAGGATGTTTTCATTTAAAACTCATACATCTGCTTCAGTTGTTACTACATATGATAATTTAAACTAGTTTCCTTCGTTATCTATGCAAAGTATTAGTTTATTTTTTACAAGCCTTTTTCCTTTCTCCTTCTATAGTAAATTAACTTCTTTTTCTTAAACAGGATTCTTTAAACAACTGACTTTTGTTTGACAAAACTATTTAACTTAAATGATTTGACTTTTAAAACATCTTTAAGGTGTCCAACTAGTTTCGACATCTGCTTTTTCCTAAATATTAATATAAAATTTTAAAAAAACTAGTTTATTTGTTTTGTTATATGTAAAAACTTATAATAACTAGCAAAATAATTTATAATTTTTTTAAAAGAAAAATGGCCATTTTTATATGAAAATAATGCATTATTATTTTGCACTACACTGTCAAAAAATTCCTCTCAGCTAAAACAAAAAATCCTCTATTTTCTTAGAAGGCTATCAACTATGTTATTTTAAAATAAAGTGTATATGCAACTGAGTTAGGGATCAATGTAGTAAAAAAATAAGAATTTTTTTTAAAGAATTTCTGCACGTGTCTTTGCGAAAAAACATGCATAAAAAGTGAAATTCTACGTTTTTCTCTTAATTTGTTGTTTAAAACTATTATCATAATCACAAACACTCATGACTATTATCATAAACACTCATGAAAAATTATAGACAATTATTATAAAGACAACATGAGATATCATAAGATGGTATAAAATGTGAAAAAAAAATCTGATTTTCAGATAAACGCATTTAAAGATTAGCGCATTTAAACCTGCTGTCAGCTATTATCACCTTGCACAAAAACTGCCATAACTTTGTAAATAATTAGAGTACAAACAAAAGTAAAGTATTTTTAGAAAGCTAAGAGTATAGGGATTATATATTTATAATAAAATCAATTTGATAAATGTTGCCCAAAATCATGTTTTTGAACTAGTTTTACACTAAATGTATTTGTTGCGAAGCTTTAGAAGTTTTAGAACCGACAATAAACTAAGAAGTATAATTTTTTTTTAATTTGTTTTTTATATTAGCTGAAAGAGGAAGAATTCTGAATAAACTTGATTTCCTCTCATTTTTCTGCTTTTGTTTTTAATTATCAAAATTTCAACTGAAATATTTTGAGAAGTAAATTAACAATAGATGAAAAGCATAAGAATGCTGTTTTCTTAATAGTTTATCAGCGAGGCTTAACTAATAACTAAATATAGTGCTGATCATGTGAAATCAGTGTCAAGTAGTAACAAATTTGTAACAAATCTCTTGATTTGTTACAATAGTTTTAAAAAACCTAAGTCCTTCCTCTCCCCAAACAAAAAATAAATAAATTTGCATTTCTCTTCCTTAGCTGTTTAAGTTTACACTGTAAACTTAAACAGCTAAGGAAGAGAAATGTCAATTTGATCAATCAATGCAATCCTTTTGATAAATTTTCGAAACTTTCTTTCCCATGTTGCAATTTGATACACGAGCAGAAGAATGTAAAAGCAAAAAAGAAAAATGGTTCTGTAATTTTTTTCGGGACACGTATCAGAAAACATATAANAGCTGTTTAAGTGTACAGTATCCTTTTGATAAATTTTCGAAACTTTCTTTCCCATGTTGCAATTTGATACACGAGCAGAAGAATGTAAAAGCGAAAAAGAAAAATGTTTCTGTAATTTTTTTCGGGACACGTATCAGAAAACATATAAGGTCAAATTTTGACCTAGCGTCAGATTGAAAGGTTAATTAGTTAAGTATTGACTAAAATAATTACGTTTTAACTATATGTTTCATTAGAAATCGATCAATTTGTCTCGAAAAAAAAAATTTCTTCCAGTTAATGCAGTAATTGCTTACAGTTAATGTTGCCTACAGCTATTACTAATTAATTTTTATAAAATATTTTCTACAAAGAAAAATGTGATCAATATAATTAATATAAGGTAGCTAATTCACAGATTACAGATATCGCAAAAAGTGATTTCTTAATATTAAAAATAAGCTATGCATTTTAAAAGCAAAATTGCTGTTTTGGCAGAATCTAAAAATTGACAGAATTACCTACTTTATCATGAGTATCCATAACACTAATTTTCATTAAAATCGTAGGGGTTGGGGTCTAAAAGTAATTGATCTGACGAGGAATGACTCAGTGATCAAAATATGAATGTAAGATATAAGTGACATAAGTGAACAACAGTCCAAAATAATTTTCTTCTTTTACTTAATTTTATTTTTAGAATAATATACTATTAAACTAAACTGTTAGAAATTTGAAAATTATTTTCCAAGTTCCTAATGAAAATGCGAAAGCGGAACAAAGTTTGTCTAAATAACACTAGTCATCAAAATTTGTTGTTGAAATATAGGCAACTGATAGTTGATAATTTTCATAAATACATCTGAAAAAATAGTTTAAAAAAATTCCTCTAATTCTTGCTATTTACTTTATTCTTTAAAATATAAATTTAAAAAAAAATGTAACCAATAATAGTGAACATAAGATAGTAGCTGAATAGTGGATCTCTGCACGGAGTGGGAAAAAATTTAACCATCAATGAATCGTTACTGAACATGCACAAAACATAAAAACATGTACCAATACAATTAGTAAAGCTAAAATAGTAATTATTATTTTATTGATATTGATTATTATTTTTTGTCCTTGTCGGTGGCTTTGCGTTATTAGATTAAGCAATGCACGTTTTTAGTAGTTCCTCCCATCAAAATAAAAATTAATTATATTTAGTATCTTTCGTAATAATGCTATTGCTCTTGATGGTCAAATTTACCACAATTAAGCTACTTTTGCTGGTACTTCTCCCTGTCAAAGGCCCCTAAAACTCCTTTCCACATCTATATTAAAAAAGTAACATATGACAAGTTACACACATTAAAACTTCTCAGTATTAATGCAATTTTAATAGGTACCAAATATACTAATTTTACCTACATTAGTATATTTTGTATAGATTAAAATTTCACCATTTACCAATATACACAAGTGCCTATTGCCAAAATTAATTAAGCACTATTAGGGTCAATAATAGTATGATGATTTTTTTTATGTTCCTCCAGAACGAATTGGTACCATTTCTCTATTAATTTTGATTTTCAGTACATAGCTTATAGTTTTGCTTTATTTAGTACCATGCCTACCAACAACTACTATGATTTTTGCAAAATATTTTATAGAGTGGTAGACATTCAAAAATCAAAACTTTCAGAACTTTTGGTAATTCGTCAACATTTTAAAAGCTTCACCATGAAAGATGTGGAACAAAGTGGAGTTGCATATGAACTTTTAAATCATGTATGTACAGTGGTGAGGAAAATAGGTTTTAATGAATAAAAAATATATACAATAAAACGTAAACTTAGATACCAGTAAAATAATTACAAAAAGCATCGCAAGTTGGCAGTCCTGTAGTACCTATTACCAAAATTAATTAAGCATCATCAACTTGAATAATAGTATGACGATTTTTACTTTTCTCCAAAACGAATTAATACCATCTCTCGATTAATTTTTCTCTCTAGTACTTATAGTTTTTTTCTAAATTTCAGTTAGAGTACTTATTATCAAAATTCCGTATCATCGGCACCAAAAGTAACAAGGCGAGTTTTAGCTTTTCTCCTAAATGAATTACTCCCATTTCTCCATTACTTATTCTCTTTAGTAAATAGCTTTTTTTTTATTCCAGTTATTACCTTTTACCAAAATTAATCAAGTACATTGGTGTATATAATAATATAGAGATTTTTTAGTTTTCTTCTAAACTATCTAGTGCTGATTCTTCATTAATTTTGTTTTTCAGTACATATAGCTCATTTTTTTCAATTTAAATTATTTAGTTTTATCGAAATACGTTTTAAAAGCATAATTATAAAAAAATATTCTTCATAAATTCTACTTTTTAGTACATATAGCTTCTTTTTTCTACAATATAATAATAATAATATACTACTAGGGGTCGGGCTCCCCTGTTCGCTCTCGCTTACCAACTCCTTGAACTGCTTTCGCTGTTGAAGGAGTTAGTAAGCGAGAGTTCGTTCTGTAGATACATACTGTTACATATGTTCTATATCTAACAGTACTATACATATGTTCTGTGAAGCATACTAGTTCAGTATTTTGGCTTAAGCAATAATATGCTCATAAAATAGTCCAAAACCATTTTCTATTTCCACAATACCCTGATAGCAAACTTACACGTCCTGAGTTATGCACTCAATAATTAAAATAAATATCGATAGTATTTCTCGTCTATATATAACTATTTCACAGCTATCAAGTAAAAAGAGCATAATCCTATTTGTTTTCGTTTAAAAAAATTTGAGTTAAAATCAAGAAAATTTCTCTCTCAAATTATATCATGCTGGCGTTTGCCATTTACAACTGACGCATGGTGTATGCAAAGTTTAAAATTTAGCACAATATGTTATAAATATCTTCATATTAACTTGATTAAACAAACAAGTGTCAGGTTTGTTAAATCAATTAATCTATACAAATCATTAATTTGAAGCTTATATCTTATTATTGTTTTTTGCTTTGTTTTTTCGTAAACCCTATATGTTGAATTTACAGACAATATCATAATTTGAATTGGTAAGCGCAGTAATTTCATTTATGGATGTTTATTTATTTTTTTAAAATTAAAATATAGAACATAAGTTACAAAATGAAAATGATAACGCACATTTTAATGATCTGTAATTTGATTAGTTTGAAGAAAAAGGTAACAGCTCTATACACATTTATTTTTGGAAAATTAATCAAAATATTTTGTTACTTTTATGAAACAGAAAGAAAGAGCGACTAACTGGATTATACAATGGTCACTTCGTGACCTAATTTCTAAACTTCATTCGATGTACAGTGCTCCGAAAAAAAAACGTATCACCTTGACTAACTTTTGATCTAATTATCCGATTTTCCCGTTCTATGACTCAATCTTAACATTTTGTTCACTGGCAATTTTAAACAAAAACTATGTCATGTTACCGGCTATGATCTTTTATACACGATGCTATAAGCTTTAACAATATTCTATATCACCCTGGGTTTCATAAACAGATAGTGCAAGAGCAATGACGAATTAACTCGTCATGACGTCATCGGTCAACTACGTTTGGGCATGAGAAAACGAATTAACTCGTTACCGGTCATGATTCGAGAGTGTGATCTTGAATAATAAAATAGTGCAGGCAATACGTTAAGTTGCGAAATCAGACACAAAAATGTACTTTTAATGGTATAAACATACCATTTTTTTCAACGGATTATGATTTCTGACCCACAAAATATATAGTCCCAATAGTGTGGTCAAGAGAGTGGACCCCTTAATGTTAATTTTATTTTTTGCTTATTTCGTCATTTTACGAAAACTTTTTAAGCTAATCTAAGAAATTTTTTCACATAATTATAAATTTTGCTTATTCGAAATAATTCAGAGCAAAAAACAATTTTTTATTTCTTAATATTTTGCTTAAGTCGGAAAAATTTTGAATTTTAAGGCACAAAACCTTACATCATTTTAAAGAATGTAATTTTATAAGGCAAAATTTTCAAAATTTGAATAGCTTCTGAGAAATCAAATTTTAAATATCTGACTTTTCTAGTTTTTTTTTTTTTTTATCATTTCTTTACTTATTAATAATTTTAATAATTTTTGCTTTGCTTTGCTTTCTTTGAAAATAAAATAGTTTCAAGAATTAACTTTGGTTCTTGGAGTTTATTTTATGCATTAAACTCATTTTCGAAACAGAATAAGATATGAAGGCGATACTCCAAAAATTTGACATTTTTAAATCACAAATTCACAAAAACTAAACGTGGTAAAAATATATCCTTTCTTTATATGAAGCAATTAATAGAAAAATAAAGGATATTCTAGAAAGAATAGTTTAAATAATCCTATCTTGCGTAGTTTTAAACGAATTTTTTGAAATTTTAAAATGCTGTTTTTGTTATTAATTAAAAATTACACTTAAAAATTTTGTTTAATTTTATTGAATATTACTGCAGTTATAGTAGGAAAACATTAGACCAAAAATTAATTTTTTTTTACAAAAATGTCCATATTTCCATAAATATTTGGGCTAGTCTTACGAAATTTCGTGTAGCTAATGAAAATTATAACCAAAATAATTTATACAATTTACAAGATTATTGTTATGTTTTTTTCCCCCTTTTTTGGCATATGGTCTCCAGGAACACACTTTTTCGTTCGTAATTTATTCCCGGTCCGTCAGACTCCTAAAAGCTTTAAACTTCATTGATATGTATGAGAAATCGCATGATCTAAACACTTCTGAAGTTATAAAATAATTCTCCTAGTATTTCTTTATAAATATGAAAAAATGAGTTAGTATAGAAGAGTTTCCATAATTTTGATCAATTCCTGTTTATAGAGAATAGTAGAAAATTACCTGGGCCAGGAGAAGGACATTGGGACAAGCTTTTAGATGATTCAACTTTGTGTATATAATAATTAAATGGATTGAAAAAATACAATCTTACAACTTCAAAAATATATAATATACTTATACTACTTTAACTATTGAAATGCTGTCGTAAAATTTTTAAATAACTTAAATAGGTTTAAGAAAAAGTTTCTGACAGGGCAGGATGGTAACTTTTAGGCAATTTTTTTAAAACTTTTTTAGAAAATTGCGAATGAATTATCTTTTTTATATGCATGGAAATGTGTGTGAAAAATTATTTCTTAAAAGTATAACGAATAACAATTATCTATTTCAAACCATCTCGTGATAATTTGTTTGAACATGATAGGTTTGAGAACCATCCAAGAGTACAAACAGTGAATACATTACATATGTTACATTAGATAACAGTGTACAGTTAATACATTGCATATAATTATATTGCATACATATAATTAACATTAGGGAACAACCTGATTTCTTTTATTTTATTTACTTCTTATCATAAGAAATATAATATATTATTCTGAATTCTGCTAATATTTAAAACCTAGTTTTACTAGACCTTAAAGAAAATTTGAATAATAAATAGAGTTTGTCTATATTTTATCATAAAAGAACTATTGTTAAAATATAGACAAAATACATTCCTCCGTTATTTTCTTATTTATTCTTAATAAGTTTTATAGACTATTTTTTTAATAAATTTAACAAATGCTTTTAATTCTTGATGTTTGCTTCTTTCATTGAAGTATAGATCTCTTAAAAAAAAATTTTAAAAAAAATTCGAACAGTTCGTATAAGTAACGTTAGGAAACAACAATTTAAAAATCACATTCCTAGTTTTATTTTTTAACATTTTTTTCATAAGAAGAAAAATATACTATTATAAGAATCTGTTTAATGTTTAAAAACAAGCTTTGTTAGTTACTGAAGAAATAGTGAATACTGATGCAGAGAAGAGTTTGCCTATTATATATTTTAACTTTAGGGGAAATAAACTTAAAGGTATTTTCTTTTATATTTTATTTATTATTTTTTGTAAATTTTACTGAAGAATTTAAGAAAAAATAGTTTCTACGAATGCCTGTAATTTTTACTACTTACTTTATTCATAAAATTATGGATCTTTAAAAAAAATATTTAAAATAATGAGTATAAGTGATATTGTAAAATTTAAAAATTATTTTTTTCCTTTTTTATTAATTTTTTTTTTTTTTTTTTTTACAAAAACAATAATGTACTGTTATAAAAAATTTATTGGTATTAAAAAACTAATTTGCTATTTTTCTGAAAAATAGTGAATGCAGTAGAGCAGAGTTTGCTTTCATAATATAATTTTTTAAGGACTTAGAATAGAAGTAATTTTTTATTTTCTTATATTTTTGGTAATAATCATCATGATAAGTGTTTGTTTGTTTTTTTCGATTAAAGAAAAGTTTGAACACATACCTTTAATTCTTGGCGTTTACTTTATTCATAAGATATCGATTTTTGATGGGGAAAATAACTGCGATTGTGAATCTTTACTTTATATAAAGCAAATAGCTTGTGCATGGAAAAAAAAAAAATTTAACAAATAATTTTTTTCGCTTTACTTTAGATTATATTTATGTAAGTATATAATAAAACAAGCATTATTAGGGAACAGTAGGCCTAATTTTCTTTCTTCTTCCTTTTGGTAATTTTTTACGAAAAAAAATTATATCATATTATAAAAAGCTGCTTAATGTTTGGAAAATAATTTTTCTAGTTCCATCAAAAAAAAAAAAAAATGCATATGCATATGCACAACAGAGTCTGCCTATATTTCAATTTCGGTGTTTTCACAGCACAAGGTGTTTTCTTTCATAATCTTTTTACTTATTAATAATATTAATAAATGCTTTTTCATGTGGAAAAAAGAGATTTAAACATATTCCTTTTACTCTTATTTTATGTAAGAAAAATGTTTTTTTAAGAGGAAAAAAATTAAATTTCATACAACTAATATAAGGTATATATCGGCTACGTTAACCTTTGCCAACCAAATGTTTATACAACATTTATGCGTATCATAGCGTGACAGGTAGCTGTTTAACAAATTCATCACTTCATTGAAAGTCTATAGAATACATAAGCGACTTCAGCATAATTAAACAGCTATAAAGCATTTAGGCTCGCGTGGCGTGCGTTTCTTGGCATCCGGTCTTTTACCTTTTCAAAAAACCCAGACACGTAAAGAAGATCCTGGAGGGAATCATCTGCCCATCTTGTCGGCAGATGAACTTGGTGCCCGGGGTCCCCCTTGGGTCCCGAGCAAGTGGCGGATGGAGGGGCTTGACTTTACCCCCTTCAGCTGTTACAGCACAGATGCTTCCGATAAAGCGGTAAATTTGGATGTTTCTACACTCGGTTTTGAAGGTGTTTCCGCCCCCGAAACAGGAAAAGATGTGACAATTTTTTTTTCTTTTTACATTCTAACAATAAAAAACATATTTCACTCATGTAAGAAACTCACTTTCAATTTGTCCCGTTATCCCTTTTTTCCCTCCCGATTTCCACAGTTGAGTGCAGGCATTTTATTTTATTTATACATTTTTCCGCTTCATAAAATATACATCTCAAAGAAAGAAAGGGGAACAAATCATACGACTATAAATACATACATTAATTTATTATTACTCTTTTAATAATTTTAATTACATAATCACTTTTTATGCCTCTGAATTATACAAAAGCCAATTTACAGAAAATTTCTTGAGTAAATAAAAAAAAAATTATATACGTATTCTTTAAGGTATCTGACAAGTGCAAAAACATGATTTTTGGCAAAATTTTTAAAATAGAGTTTATAATAAATTTAGAATTCCTATACTTTTAGTGTTCTAAAAATACTTTACTTTTGTTTGTGCTCTAATTATTTATAAAGTTATAGCAGTTTTTTGTGCAAGGTGATAACAGTAGATAGACTAGTGATTTTAAATAGCACACATGTTTTGATCTACAGATGAAGAGAAAAAGTAGAATTTCATGTTTTAAGCATGTTTTTTCGCAAAGACAAGTGCGAAAATTTTTAAAAATTTGCTTTTTTAACTACATTGATCTCTAACTTAGTTGTGTATGCACTTGCTTTTACGATAATAGTTCAAAACATAGTTGATAGACATATAAATAAAATCCTCAAAGGATTTTTTTTCTTTCGGAAGATAAATTTTTTTTACAGTGTTTAGCGTATATGCAAAAAAATGCCTTATTTTCACCTAAAAATGGTCTTATAAAAAGAAAATAATAACATTGATAATTGTTTTGCTAGTTTTTGCACACAATAAAACAAACAAAATAGTGTTTTAAAATTTTACGTTAATATTTAAAAGAAAAAATTATCGAAACTAGTCGGATACGTTAATGAAAATTTTTCGTTAAAGAAAAACTAAAAGTTATCACGGGAACCATATTTTCCCCTTTAATACAACATAATATGTAGTAAGAATTTTTCTAACTTAGAAGAATTTTGCTTCAGATTATTTTTATTATTATTTATTTGTTAGAAAAGAGAAACGTTGCATTAATGTTGTATTACCGTATTTACATATTTGTAACAAAATAAAAATTGTATTTTATTTAATAAAGGTTTTAAAGGGTTTACAATTTTTCTTGGATTTACTTTTTCTCTTTTTTAGGAGCGTTTTTGCCTTATATATATAGATATATGTTTTCGTGAATGACCGAAATTAAGAGAATGTCAACTTTCAACGGTAAATGTCAACAATCACATAGTCGTTTTGGGGAATATCCGAAATATTTGTTATATCCGATTTGATACTAATTTATTCGATGATATTATATTTATTCGATATTCTAATATCTGAGGAAGATAGATTAGGAGAAACATCAGTGTTCGGAGCACCGGTTAAATGCATACTTTGCAGTGGCACTTGACCTTAAAAAAACATTGATGTAGGGCATGCCGGGCAAATGTATACCGAACAGTTGCAATGAACCTTAAAAAAATTTATGTATGACATACCGGGCAAATGTATACCGGGCAGTGGCACTTAACTAGACCTAGTATATATTTCAGAGATTTACAGAGTACATTCAGAGATTCATATATATATATATATATATATATATATATTTGGCTGTCCTTATAAGACAACCAAAGTTTTGAAAAAGCAGATTTCTCTTCTTTTTTTTTTATTTAAAAAAGATAACTTTCGTAAACATTTAGTGTAGCCTATTTTAGGAAAAACTTAAGTGTCCAATTACTTGCAAATAAAATCTGAAAACATTTTCTTATTAGTTACAATTTGCTTTACACAAAGCCACCACCTGCGCGCGCGACCGTAAATTTTATAAATTTTTAAAAATCTAATATCTGAAAATTGATAACTCAAGGAACCTATATTGAGTTATTCATAATTTTATGCTTTTAAGAAAGCCATGTTTAAAAACTCAGTGCATTTTTACAAGACACGGTGTAAATTATATACAGAAGTTTCAGATATTTTTGAAGGTTTCAAACATTTGAAATTTGTGACATTACTCTAATTCTGCTTTTCGAATTGGTAAAAAATAGGATTACGCGTTTTAAATTTATTATTTTACACAGAAGAAAAGAATTAGCACACCCTATTACATAAAACGTTTGAGAAAATTTTCAGATACAATAGTTTAGTAATTTAAAAAGATTTGAATTATTATTTAGGCTTCGTTAAGCTATTATATAATTAGGTTTTGAAAGTTTTGAAGAACTAATTAATTAAAATTCGTAAAGGTTAAACTATGAACATTCCGTTACTTAAAATAAGTTAAATAATTTATAAAAATAGGTAAACTCAATAACAAATATAAAACTAATAACTATCAATTGAAACAAAAATAATGATTATAAATTTACATCATCGAATTCTTGTGAAAATTACTTTTACTGTTTCAATAACTATAATATTATTATGATAATTTCTACTATATATTAACTACTACTTATTGTGAGAATATATGAACACCACGAAGAATTTTCAGGAAATTCTTTTGACAGGAACAATATTTAAAGGAGAGGAAATTAAAATAAAAATCACTATCAAAAGGAAATTATAAAAATAATTGTATAATCAAAAGGATATTAAAGAATAATCACATCTGAGAAGAATAAACTTATGACAGGAATGAAATTTATACCAAGTGGATTACTTAATACCTGTGGAAATTCTAAAATTTGCAAAATTTTTAAAATATTAACTTTGTAATTAGCATGATAAAGATATTAAATTTCAAAATAATACTCACCAACAACATAGTTAGTTGACGATAAAATAAATTTTTTGCTCGGTAAACTAGATTCCTATTTTCTATAAAAACTACCCAAAAAGTAGCTTTCAAATTATATGAAATAACAATTGTTTTTAAGGAAGCACATTTGTATTGATGCCATACTTAAGCAAAAGATAAGAATTAGTAATAATTCGAAAACGATTCCAAAAATACAACATTTAAAGAATCGTTTGCTCCAAATACTGTTTTCTCTCTTTATATTATTAAAATAAGATATATTATTACACAATTTGAGAATTAAATTTAAGAGTAGTTTAGTAAATTTTTAAATGTAAAGCTAATTTAATTATTAAAAGAATAAATTTGGAATTTTTTTTTTTTCAAAAATAACTAATATCAGAAAATTTAATCTTTTTTACAATAATAATAGACATACATTAAAAAGAATTATATTAAAAATTACATTAAGAAGAATTTTTCATTTATTCAAGTAATTTTACTGGCTCAAAAATTTGTGTTTTATTCTGAAAATTCATTATTTTATAAACAAACGATTTTCTGAAAAAATTACAAAATATTCATTATTGGTATTTTAAGATTGCGGACAAAAAAAAAAAAAAAATGAAGATAATTCAGTTTTACTTATTATTGTTATCAATGAGATAAACATTACTGTTATCTTCTATCTACTAGTATACGTTTCCAAGAAATTTAACACTGACTGGGGACAAATCTTTCCATCGTCTTTCAACAAGTTTTATGTGATTGTACTAAAAAAAAAATTATACTTATAAAAGATAAATATTATACTGAAAATTGGATATGTTTTAAACTACATTGTTAAAACTAACTTCGTGCTGTTAATATATTTGTAAATGCTCGATCTTGAACGTCAAAAAACACTAAATTTACAGTTTCAGTTATTGGTTCAAATAAAAATGCTTCAATAAATATTTCTAGTTCTTACTTAAACTTAGCTTATTTATTTCACAAAGAATTTTTTTATCTTAGCTATTCCAATTTCATAACTGTTTCAGTGTGTATGAATAAAAATAGTCCATTAATCTTAGACAATATAAACACCAAAAAAACGTAATGAGATTGATTTTTACAGGATCTAATATTTCTTAATAGGATAATTTAATTTGAAAGTGGAATTAATCTTAGTGTAATAATTATTTAACGTTAGCTAATTTTTTTGAAAGAGAGGGAAGGAAGATTGCTATGTCTCCAGCAGACATCAAACTAAAGGGGACATTCGATGACAAAAAAAATTTAATTCGATTATTATTTTATTAGGAAATTAAATTTTTTAATTGTTAAGTTTCTGACTTAAGCAAAAAATTTATGAATTTTAAGGCATGATTTTTAAGCAAATTGAATAATGAAGTTTGAGGTCATTGAAGTTTAAATATTTTTGTCATAACTAGTGTAAAATTATTTTGTGGGAAATCATAATTTTTTTTAAATAGAATAACTTTTGCATAAATTTACATAAATATAAAATGTGAATATATTATGTTTCATTGTTTTTTTTCCACCACCTATTCCGTTAACACATGACTTTATTAAACTCTCCATTTTGGGGCTTTTGAATAGACAAGTTAACTTCGAGCATGCATAGATTTCAGCACTCCACTTTATGAGCATATTATTACTTCTTTAACTTTACTATTATTGCTTTTATTTTTAGCGATTTGAGATTGTTGAGATAGATTGCTTAAAAACTACTAACTGCAGTTTAACTTTACTATTTCTAGCTTTACTATTACTTAATTATTTCTAATAGCAGTTTAACTTAACTATTTTTTTCTTCTTATTGTTTAGTTAACAGTCTTTAACTTTATTATTACTTTACTTTTTATTTTCACCGGCAGATAATAAAGAGATGGATTGCTTAAAAACCACCAACTGCAGTTCATTGCAAATGTAAATCTCTAATAATTTTTCGAGACAGATTTTGCAAATAGTATAAAATTTTCAAAGCAGTTTTTCAATAAGAACTTTAATTTTAAATAAATTAATATTCCATTGTAACTGTTTAAATAATTAATCTTAGAGAATACATAGATGACTAGGAGACTCAGCTTTTAGTTCGCTTGCTTCGCAATCATGTTTGTTTTTATACACAGACACAGATTGTTACATGAAAACTAAAATTCATTTGATTTAACGGTTAAATCTGAAATCCAAACTTGAAACAACTCAGTTTCACGTCCCTTTCCCAAATTAATCAGAAATTTTTTTTTGGAAGCGCCCTAAAATAACCCAGAAAATATAAACAAAAAATTTATCAATTTCCAAAAAGAACACAATTCCAATTCACTCCGCAATCCATAAATTCAAGATAAAAATATCCCGAGACGGAAAAATCCAAACCTTTTTTCTTATCTTTCATAAGTTCATCAAATCATTTTTTTCGAAAAAAACTTAAGACAGTAAGGAAAGAGAGTAAAAAGTAACAAAAAAAAGAACACCATTCATCGTTTCCCCCTTTAATTTTTTACACAAATTGAAAGACGCAAAACGTGCTGCATGCCGAAAGATGCACCCAAGAAAACATCTGCCTTCATCAGTCCCGAGGAGCGGAAATTCATCCTCATCCTCTTTCTACAGACACGATGCTGGCTTTCTTCCCCCCTCCCCTTAATCTTCACAACCTATTCATGATAGCAGCAGGCCACGCGCCGTATGTTTGCAATCATTCAGGCAGGACGCGTGGCCTGGTAGGCAGATGGCACGCGCCACATGTCACTTCTGAATAGAAAGAGGCAGGGCCTTACGCGTGGCCCTCTCTTATAAATACGGGATGAAGATCCGAGAGCAGCATAACAATTTATTCTCAGTTCGATCAAGTTCTCTCTCTCTCTCTTATTTGGATTACACATTGTGCCTATTGCTATGGGACAGCACGGTAGTTGCATACAAGGACAACCTGTAAGTAATTATTCGAATTTGTTTATATTTATTAAAGATTAAGCTTTTATATGTGACGTTTTAAAATTTAGATTAATATTTAGACTGAGTATAAGCATTGAACTGATTTAACTTATTTCAAACTAGTTTAGAGTATATTTTGTTTATTCAAATTGTTTTTTAGGAGAGATTGTTGATAATCATTTGAAAATCAAAGAGAATGAGTTATAAGCATTGATTGAATTTATTTTAACTAATTAAATTTAAATACTAAACATAGTTTGTTTTTAAAGAAAAATGCATTACATTAATATAATAAAATGAGTTATATTACATAAGAAAATCAAAACAAGATATATGTTAACAATAATTAAATTGAAACCATAACTCTAGCCTTGCTAGTATTTTCTCCCACTTTTTAGTTGCAAGTAAAAATTTATTTTCCGTTTCGCAACATAAATTTTTAATTAAAGCTGAAGCATCTAATATTTCTATAATGTGTGTTCACACATTTTATAATTTCAAATTATATGAAAATATTTTACTTTTAGAAAGAAAGTCTTTTTAGGTTTTTAATTATTATAATTATTTCTTTTATAACTCTAAGGAATCAAAATATTGTTCTTAATTAAACTATATCTTAAAATAAAAATTATACCTTCACAAATTTAAAATTTTTTTCTTCTTCTACTTTTTAGGATTGGGTTGGACCTTATCAAAAAGCCTCTACCAAAAAAGATGAAATTGAACTTTATGACCACATCAGAAAGCTCACTACTGGTACCACCAGTGCTAAAGATTTACAAGAATTTGAACATTTTCTTAAAACCAAGATCAATCCAACATGTCCGCAACACGGATCCAAAGCATCCTCCCACAGCAGTTCTAAGCAATCATCATCATCCAGAAGTTCCACTCTCTCAAACCATAGTAAACTAGAAGAACTTTTCCATAAAGAAAGTGTTTGCAAAGATATTAACTTTAACCAAAGCCAAGTAGACACAAAGCCGACCAGCATCAAACCTATGATTGTTCCAAAGAGTACCTGTGTAGTCCATGGCAAAGCAAAAGCAGAAGTTAAACCACAAAGGACACCATGCAAAGTTCACGGTCACCAAAATGTTGGACAATTAAACCTGAAAGTAGTTGATAAAGATGTAAAACCTTTTACCTCAGAAGTACCACAATTACCTCCTTCTTATAAATTCCCGCCACAAGTGAATATTTTACCTCAGGAAGATGACTTCAAGCCTAATTATCAAGAATTTTCTGATGAAGACTCAGCAGTTAGTACCTTTTCTTGCCCTGATTTCATTACTAACCTGATGCTATCATCTGATGAATTACAAAAAGTTGATATCCTAGCATCTGTTGGAGTTCAGTCAGCCAAAGGTAAATATAATTTTTTTTTTGCTAATTTTTTCCTACAAAATATTTATGATGTTAAAATGTTCTATTTTTGATAAAAACTAACTAACAGAATTTTATTAAATCTTTTTCAGAAACAATCCAGACGTTGGAAGACAGAGCTGAAAGCATAGTCGAGACCTTCGGAGTAGTTCTGAAACATCTAGAGCATGGCGATTGGTCAACTTTTTGTATCAGTACCAGCAGACTGTGTGAGGACATTAAAAAAGTGATGAAAGATTACAAGCTTCACTCTGATACCAAGGATCCAGAGTCTATTACAATCAAAAATAGTGTGACAGAGGGTCTTAATCAGCTAACAACACATATCTTGAGGTAATTATTTAATTCCGTTGATTTTTTATAAATCAAAATGAAATATACTTATACATGTTTTTGCACACATTTTTGCCTTTTTATTTAACATCATGTTTCTTTTTACAGTTTGAATCATGTATCATCGTTTGAATCAAAGCACAAAGTACTTTTGCCATCGTTTAAAGTTTTGGGAGAAGTTCTACATGAAATGATGGAATTCCTCATCACCAAAGAAATTAGAGTCCTCATCGACTGCTTGCAGACTGAAGGAAACAATTCCTCTCTTAGAATGGCAACATGTGCTCTAGCTGAAATGTGTTTATCTGGAGGTCTAATGAGCAAATTAGTAGTTAAGGTAAATAGTATTCAAATATATTATTCAGTACCCAATATTCATAACTAATTTAGCATGCAATTAAATAATTTGTGTTATAAGATTATTATATTTATTTAATAGTAAAAAAAAGAAATTTTACTTCAACCATAATTTAACAACAAAAAGTTTACCAATTGAAAGATCTTTTATATTAGTTATAATACTAAATACAAATAATTGTGTACAAAAATTTCAATTTTTAATACCATATAAAAATATTTTTTCTAGTTAATTATTTTTTTTTAGACAGTTAAAAGATTTTTTAAAAAATTGAATCTTTGAATAAACTAAAACTTTTATAACTGACCTACATTTTAATTATAAGACTTTAAGAAAACAGGTTTAACTTCTTGTTATATTTATGATTTTATTATCTTTTTCAGGCTGGAGCTATTTCCCCACTACTCAATGTGTGTAAGGTTCGCAAATGTCAATATTTACGTCCACTTGCATTACGTACTTTGACTGTCATCTGTTCTTCCCAGAGTTCTCTAGAAGAATTTGAAAAAGTAAGCATTAACTTTGATATGTATAAGCTTTACTAAAGAAAAATAATCTAAAGAAAATATTACTTTAAAATAATTAATACTGAAAAACTCACTAACTGAAAGCATTTTATCATTGCTTTTAATAGTATTTAATTCAATCAAAAGATTATTCTTTTAAAATTTACTAATCCAATGTTTCAAATAAATGCTCACTTCAATCAGAAACTAAAATTTTTTTAATGATTTTTTACTTAAAATTATTTTATTAAGATGCATATTGGTTAACAAATGTAATAATTGTAATTTCTTTTTTTTCTCAAGGAATTGGGAATGAATGTTATAAAGACTCTGTTGTCAGAAGAAAGTGAAGAAAAAGTATTGTGTGAAGCTGTTGGTCTTCTGGCTCAAGTATTAAAACAATGGACTGAAAGCAAATGCTCTTTGGAAAGCAAGATGGGGAAAGATATGGAACCAATAGTTCATAACTTAACTGGTAAGTTTACTTTCTACTGAACAATACGAGCTTTCACCCTTATTATATTCTAAATATGCTTATTTAACTATAATAATGATTTTAATTACATATTTATCAACTTAATAACTACAGATATTTATTAGATTTAAAACAAATTTTTGTCATGTTTAATTTAATAAAATGAATCTAAAATTCAATCATAAAAATATTTAATAGACTTTTATTATAAATAAAATTACTATAAAATGAAATTTGGAAATGATAAAAACATAAATGTTAAGTTTTTTTTTATTAAACTAAATATTTTTTAAAAAAGGCTAGTAACTGTTAAATAATGTAGTATTAATATTAAATAACAAAAATGGTAACCTAATGTTTACAAATTATTTTAAAACCTAACAGTAAACACTAAGTTTAAAGTGAAGAAGAAAAAAAATTTAAACAATAGAAAAATAATTGGATTTACAAGACAATCAAAAAGATTTTATAACAGCAGTGAAGAATCTTTAATTAAGAGCTATCATAAATTATTAATACAGAAGTTAGATAAATGTCACAAAATAAATCTTAGAATAACAAAAATATGCATTTTGGTTAAATACCCCTTCAATATTTTGTAAACTTTCTCATATTGAGATGTATTTTATTTAGGATTTTTGTGAGAGAGCAATTCATGTCTAAGTTTAATTTAATCAAGTATTATATATATAAATACATTTAATCAGAACATTAAAATTAGCCTCGGTTGATTCAATGCATAAACTAACACCAAACAAAAAATTAATGCCAGATAATTTAGAACATTAACCTTATAAGCTTTATGAAAAAATATGATTGTTTTTGTGATTTACTAAATTCGTAATTTTCCTTTTTAGGAACCTGCAAAAAAGCTCTTTCTCCAGAGATGTTTCTGCTTTCAGCCGCCTGCCTAGCTACGCTTTCACCCTTCAGTGCTTTTGCCAGAGAATGGTTACAACTTCATGCTCATGAAATGCGATTACTAGCGAGCAACAGCAAACAAGAGAGCTATGTTTAAAAGGGTTTGGAATCCTGACATCAGTAGTCATTCATGTCTTTCAAGTGTAATTACTAGTCAATATCAAAATCATTAGACACTCATGATTTTTGGAACCTCTTCATCTGTACATTTATGCATCAAAAAGCTATTTAGCAATTTCAAGCAGGGAATTATGGATCTATCACTGTGCAGCATCTGTATATAAACACATCAACAAAAAAAACTTTTTATCATATGCAGAGCATTGCTTTGAACTATTCCGTCCCACCTTTATATCTTCCTATTTGTTGGAAATTATCTGTGCTTCATCGATTTTATGCAGCAAATTACAAACTTTTTATTTTTCCCACTTTAATAAATGAATTTGTTAAAAAAATTGAATGTTATTGCATTTAAAAATAATGCACATGTATTCAAGCAATGTCTAAAATTTTGATACGCAAAATTTTAAAAACTTTGGATGAGTCATTACGATAGTCTTTTATAAACTGTTGAATTTTGCAAATATGATCTGCAATATAAATTGAATATGCTTGTGCTTTCAGATTTTACTAGTCTATTCTGTGTTTGTTGACAATGCATGTATTTTTACAAATTGATTTTGCAACATTTATTTTATTTTGAAATGTATTTTATAAATTATATTAGCTTTTTCTTTCTAAAAATTGAACATTCAGCTAGCCTGACCAAAGTTTAATTGCTACTGCAAATATTATATCACTGTAATGTGTGTATAGCACAACAGTTTAAAGCTGTACATAAAATTGTTATATTTTTATATATTTTATACTAATACAATAAAATATTTTTATTATTCAATTATTTTTCTAATATCTTATTTACAAGAAATACAACTTATATTCTCAAAATAAAATTTTCAAAACTAACTATTTTGGAAGCAAATAAAATTTATATTAATTTAAATTTAAAACGTTCTCATAATCTTACTAGCTTATTATATGGAACATGAATTTACTATTGTATAGTAGTACATACTTAAGTGATTTTTGACAACAATTTAAAAAGAAGAACAAAGCATAAAAAGCAAGTAAGTGAATTAAAATATTATTGGAAACTTATGAATTCAAAATAAAATTAATCAAATTAAAATGGAATGAGCATGTAGTTTATAGAACAAAATATTTTGTAAAAATAAATTAAAAAGTTTGTCATACAAGCAAGAGAAATTGTGGAAATCTAACAAAATAATTCTATATATTATAATATAATATATATATTATAATAATTATATTATAAATTCTACTATAATTCTATATATTAAAATAATCAAAATTTAAGAGATTATTAAAGAAATATTTTTTCCATATTTAAAAATGCAGATAAGTTATGGATACACTTCATTTTATTAAAGTTAATATCTATAAATTTTATATTAATATCTATAAATATTTACTAAACAATATGAAATAAACACAATGAAGAAGAGGGGGGAATCAGTTATTTAGAAAAAACAGAGCATTTAAATTCGAATTTAAGAGTTTTCTACAAGTGAGAATCCAATTTTTTTAAAAAGTAGGGCGTCAATTAGCCTGATCAGTTGGGATCAAAACTGTTCCGGATAATTAGAAAACTTTAAAAAACGCTAACAGAATGTTTTTAACTAACTAAGTAACTTCCCTTTACACTTTTTTCAGGCTTAGGATTGGCAATCATAGTAATGCCTACATAACAAATAGCATGTGTAAAAGTTTTAATCTTTTAAAATTTTATTAGAAAGTACTTACAACCCACCTTAAAACTAGGCAGAAAGAACGTTCTTTTCAAAGTCACCAAGGGACAAAAGAAACCATTTTTCAACCTCTTTCAGATCTTTCAAAAAACGAAAAGCACTTGCACTATATTTATTTTTTTATTGAAGGAGTTGGAAAAACAAATTGGTCCTTGAACAATCTGGAACACTGCCACTCCATTGATGTTTTGAATTAAATTTTAAATGTTAAAACAATTTTTATAATTAGAGAGAAAAAAATTAAATAAACATCTAATAAAGAGAAATAAAATTTATTTGGTTAAAATAAAACATCTATTTGTGAAACATGTATCAAAAACAATTAACAAAATGAACACACATCTTAGTAACTAAAGATTTCTTTTTATCTACAGGATGCATAAAAAAAACATTTATACCATTCACTTAATAATTTAGCAGGATAAACAATATAACTACATAACAGTGCTCATCTGACTAAATGCCATTAAATTAAAAAAAGAAAATAAAACAATTATCACAAAAGAAAATTCCATTTCTCAAAACTTTTGTAACATTTGACAAATTAAATACCAGATTTATATTGCTAATATAGAAATAGAAAATATTCTTTTGTACTTAATACCAATGACTTGGTCTGGAATTCAAAAACAATATCACTTTCATGTTTGAAATCTATTTACTTTCTTGATATCATGTTTTTTGTAACTGACACTGTTACCGCTCTTAATCTGAATTTTTAAAAGAAAAATAACTATATACTAAAATAACTTTTAAACCAAATTTAAAGAATAATAATAAAAAATATATATTTATTTCTATTGATGCAACTACTTGTCGCTTAATAATAGAAATTACTATTATTTATTCACCAGTAACTAAAATATACAGGTTTAACACTAATACATGCATCACATTTAAATGTATGTTTTCAATTGAAAAGGATGAGGAAAAAACTAAAAAGAAGCCCTGCTTTAACATAAACCTTACAGGGTAGTGGTCAAAACCCAATGACCAATTAATTCAAAAGCACCCATTAATGCTTAAGGCAACATACTAAGCAACAAAGTACACCTTTGCCATAAAGTTCAAAATCTATTATTCAAGCGATAAATTGAAGAAAAAAAAACACTATTAGAAAGAAATGTGAAAATATTGAAGGTATAGAATTGCATTCATCAATCAGCTTAAAAGAGATGCAAGTCTTACAAAAAATGTAAAGTTTTATCTAGAATAATCAAATAATTTTATTTAACATGCACACATAAATTAAAGGTGTAGAATACTGTGGGCCGAAAAAGTCAAAAGTATCTAAAATAATTTTTTAGCGGTAGAGTGAAAAAGTTGCCAACTACCATTATAAAGCATACAGAATCTTTTTATTCCGAATAGATATCTGTTTACCCGCGAAGTGAAAGCTAAGAAAATTAAAGCTAAAAATGCTTAAAATTAAAAGTCATAAAAACAAATTTGGTTCATCAGTTTGCAGTAGCGCATACAAGATAACCTGATTAAACAATTTCTTAGAAACATAAATGCAAAATTTCATGAATTATTAATGAATATATTCAATTGATTTAACCACACCAGATTATATATATTAAACAACTGGAAAAACCTGAAGTGGAAAAGCAGATTTATCAGCTTGTAGTAGTGCATAAAGGCTTACCTTTTCATAAAAATATAAACTTTAGAATTATTAGTGAATATCTTCAACTGCTATTAATATACTTCGAAAACCTGAAGTGGAAAAACAGCGTTAATTTATCAGCTTGCAGCAGTGCATAAAGGCTTACCATTTTGTAAAAATATAAATACTAAATTTTAGAATTATTAGTAAATATTTTCAACGGCCTTACCTACACCAGATTTCTGATATTATATAATCATCCGGATATTAAATTTCGGAAAATTGCATGTAGATTGCTAACAACTTAAGCAGTTTAACATTACTTATTTATTTAAAAATGAGCTTTTAATATCCATGATACAGAGCTGCTGCTGTAGCAGACTATTATTAACTCGTAATTCAAAATTTTTTTACACACATTGTAATTTGGAAATGTTAGCTTTGTATAACAAAAAGACAATTAACAAAATATGTGATTTTTTTTTCTTTTTTAATTTTATGCTCAAGTCTAATTTTACAACTTTTGGTCAATTTAGGTCAAAGATAACACCAATTTAGAATTATAAAATTTTGTAATGATGGTAGTTAACAACTTTTCTGCACTACCACGAAAAGCTTTAAGATCCGTCGACTATTTCGACCCACTCTTGTAAACCATTTAATTCTGTATTAAAGAAGAAAAAAAGAGGGAAGGCTATGTTTGGCAATTTACTGCAATTGGAAGTAAAAAGAAACTTGATATTTATGATGAAACACAGAATTTAACATTGCAATTTAAGGATGATTGAAAAACAGTAGACAACACTTTTTCTTCTCTGATGTGATCAATCTATAAAAACTTTTGTCATACAGTTTTGTTTGAGACTCCATTTTGACATTCATTGTTAAGAATTGCCAGTTTTTCTTTGAGCACACTATATTTTTCGTTGTCCACATCAAATCTTTGAATAAGACCTAATAAATTTACACAAGAGATTCCTGGAGGGGATATGCCAGTATTTGGCAGCAGGCAAAGGCAATCGACTAAACTTATAACAATTTTTGACCTGGAAAAAAAACAAGAATTATAATAGAAATATTAATGAGTAACAATTTAAGAACAAAAAAAGAAATACTAAGGGTGAAAAAGATTATTCATTGTTATTTTAATCAATTCTGCATATTGATACAGCTATTTCGAGTAAATAGGCAGCGGTGCATTAGTATCTAAAAGTTAAATCATCACTATTTGCTGTGTGTGGTGATTTTATTTTTCTGATTTAATATAATTAAAAATAAATGCTTCAAAAAAAAATATTTTAAAATCACAAACCTATATCAGATAATTTCTGAAAAATGTTTTTTTCCCCCTCATTTTAACACTTTTTTTTAATATTAATATATGGTGCGATAAGAGTTTTTTTATTGACATCGGGCTGCATGACTAACTTACAAATATGGTTACGAATTCCGATTTGTAACATAATTTAAAAATTAAATCAGTAACAAAATAATGATTAAATAATATTCCTCTATTCACTTATCTATATTTTCTTGGTAAGTATTTTATTCCAAATTGTCTCGAGATCTAAAAATAACCTATTTTTATTCCATACATAAATCCAATTTCTAAAGTCACTTTTCATTTATTGCTCAAAACTTATTATATTGATGCCTTCAACTGAGAAAAATATCCCAAGATAAATATTTAAAGTCATTTAATTAATTTTGTAAATACAAATAAGAAACATTTAAGCATGGTTTAAGAGAAATGCTGAACTGTTTGCTCTTTGGTTAAAAGTTTTTAGCACTTTGAAGTCCATATATGTCCTTCTGAAAGAATTATTTCAGGCATTCTGTAACAAACCTCTCTAGCACTAATATCTTTCTGCAAGATATTTTTAATTATAAATATGCATGTTCAGGGGTGATTGTAAGCCCAACTCAAAAATCCTGAAAATTTCTTGAGTAAAATAATTATTTCAAAAAATTTATGTCTTTATAAATTTAAATCAATGATATTTTCAAAACATGAAATTCTAAATGAATTATATGCAGCATAATTTAAATGAATAATTATGTGTAAGTTTACGTTTATCTCTAATCACATTTATTATTCTACCAAAAAAATATTTACAAATGAGAGATACCAAGCATAAATTCTAGTTCTAATATTTTTAAATAAAATATATAAGAATTTTTATACATAAATGTGATTGATGAACTTCCTCACAAACTTAAGTTTCATGTATAAATCACATTTAAAGAAAATAAAACAATAATTAAGTTCAGAAATTGGGCCAAAAGTCAGAAGAATCTCATGCCTAGATGTATGCTTTCCTTCATTAAATAAACCTAACTTGAAAAAATTTATTGCGAATGTATGACACTTCCAGAATTTTATTTCTTGGCACATTAATAGAATGCAACAAATCATGGCGAAAAAAAATGAAATTGCTGGGTATGTAATGATTATCGAAAATTTTAGAAGAGTACAGTGTTTTTACTGGAAAGTACTATATGCATAAAAAAGTACTTCTGCCTTCCTAGCAATTAAAAGTGGCAAAATGTCAACATTTCTTCCATTTCAACTAGAAAGCAGGTTTTTATTTTCAAGTAAAGAAATTAGCTGGTCTTTTCCTGTTCTTAATATTTTAGAGAAAAATCTTCCTAGGAACTAAAATAAATCTGGACAGTGAAAGATATCTCAAGACATTCTCATTCAAGATAATAATTCATTAAATAAAAGTATATGATTAAAAAACCCACAGAGGTTAAGAAATGAAATGTTTTAAATTTGAGACTGAAATGCTTTTCTTATCTGGTCAACTTATTAGCTGCTGACCACTGAAGCGCTAATTAGAAACAGTGTTTCCAGTGATTTTTTTTACAGTACAAATTGCACCAGGATTTATGAAACTAAATAATTTTTAGTTTGATAGATGAAAATTATAGAAATTTTTTTTTTTTCAAAATTATTGTTTTTAAAGTTTAGATAGACCTTTATGAAAGGTCCAATGAAGTAGTTAAGAGCTTTGAAGCTTAGATATTTTTAGAAGGGTCCTTTTTTAAGACTTGGACATGGTCAAGATACCTTAAGGAAGGTGAATTTGTTTTTAGATAGGTCCCTGTCTGCACTAAAATATTTTTGACTTGTTTTTGTTTGGAATTTAATCTTTCTTACTACTCCATTCAATTAAAAAAAAATTGCATAAAAGATATGGCTAAACAAACAAAACCATATTAAAATAATAAATTTTTTTAAAGATAAAGTGATAACAAATCAAAATTTCTCACCATTTGGTATGAATATCTGTACCAACAGAATTCAGCGAAGAATAAAGCTCTTCTGCTCTCATCAAGATTTTGCATATCACAGATGATCCCAACTATGAGAATAAAAAATAACTCACATTACTAAAACTCAAAGACTTCTTCTTCTTATAAGGGAAATAAGTTTATTGTTGGTATATCTTTTCAAAAGCTAAAAGGTATACTAATATTATGCAGAGAAAAAATTTGATTTCATCTAATTGTCAATGCATCAAAATTTAATACCTTATTACTGACTACTTAATATTTTTGGGTAATAAATAAAAATAATTGTTGCCTTACCGAATTTTATGTAATCAAAAAACTGCAATCCTATACATGTTTTCATAACATGTTTAAATCTAGAAACTTTGAACTTATATTGATATGTGATCACGAACTTCTGATGCATTAAATTTAGAAACATTTTATTTAAATGTACATTACAATGAAGGTAAATACAAATCTAAAAAATTAATATGCTATTTGCAGTTTTGAAAAGAAAAATTGATGTTTTTTAAGATTATAACAGTTGACTAACACTTTCATGAATGAAATATAAACCTGCAACAGAAATACAACCTAACCAAAAAGGCCAGCAAATAAATATAAAATTAGTTGCTCTTTTTTTACTTTTTAGTAACAATGATAAATTTGTACAGCCTTTTAAAATGTTTTTTTACAGAAATACTTCTTACTAAAACTTATTCAAGACACATAAATAAAAAGACAAAATAATATGATTTGAAACAAAAAGTGACCCTTTCAACAAGGTTAATCAACTTATATTATCCCTTCTGTTAAAGCATGTATTGCAAAAATATGTAATATACCAAGAAAAACAAGTTTGTTTTATTATTTAGTTCAAGGAGGAATCATTTCCTCTTAGGTACTTATACAATGTTTGACATTTAAACTAAAGATACACTTGTAACTGGACATATCGGTTTATATCAGGGGTGTCAAATTCGTGCCCCGAGGTGAACATTTTTGTGGTCCAATCAATATATCCGAAGAAAAGTAAAAATAAAATAGAAATGTGAATTAGAAACGAAACTAGCATATAAAATTATAATATACGTCATTTATAAACTATATGGATCATTTTAAATTGTCCGCTGGGAAATTTAAAATTCTAATTGGCTGAAATGGAGTCCGTTTCACACTAAGCTATCAATTAATTAGACAGTACATAATCAGGTTTATCCTATTATAGCAAGGTAAGTTGGTTATCTTGTTCCATGGTTCTCAATCAATTCTGGGATTTGAAACAAAAAATATGTAAGTTTTTACAAACTATAAATCAAGATACAAGCTTGCTCTCCGATCAAATATGGTTGCAAGATTTATTTTTTATGGTTGATATAACCAAACACTTACCCGACTTAAATTTATTGTTACGAGGCAAGGATCAGTTCATTACGAAGATGTTTGACATAATTAAAAAAGCATTCAAATGTAAACTATTTCTTTGGGAGAGGCAACAGAAAAATGAAGATTTAACGCACTTCCAAATGTGCAACAAGAACAAATCTAGTTTAGATGATACTGCATCGTATCAAAAATACGCAGTTAGAACAGAATTTGAAACAAGGTTTAAAGATTTTAATTTTTTGGAAGACAAATTTCATTTGCTTTCTTTGATTTTCTCAATAAATATAGACTCAGTACCCAGTTATATGCAAATGGAAGTGATTGAGAATCAGTGCAACTCAAATTTGAAAGCAAAATTCATTGAAGTGGGTGTGCCTAAATTTCACGAATATTTACCAGCATGGTTTGAAAATACTCGCAAATTCGCATATGAAATTATTTTAAAGTTTGGAAGTACTTATCAGAGAGAGCAATTATTTTCTGTCATGAATGGAAATAAATCTCCTGTCCGAAACCGTATTCATAACGCTCACGTTGGGTCAATTTTGAAAGTTGTCTCGGCCAATAAAATTTCTCCCGAAATAGAAAAGATAAAAGCAGAAAAGAGATGCCAAGTATCAGGACGTAAACAATAATTTAACTTTNGTTAAGCATTGTTTATTTGGCCCAAGTTAGCTTTTGAGTTTGACACCCCTGGTTTATATGTATGAACAAATTAAAATAAATAAATAAATAGAACAAATTTGGATTAAAAAAATTCAAACAGTATTTTGAGAAAAAAGGAACATTTTATTCATTTATTTATTGTAAGTTTTGTACCATTATTATTAAAAATTAGGGATTCATAGAAAATGCCAATAATGGAAAATATGTGACAATTGTGGCAGTCGGTGTAAATTGAAGTAGATGGAGAAAACAGGATAAAACTTTTATTTTGTTGCAGACCTCGAGGTGCAAAACAAAAATAATATTGTTAACTAAGTGACATTTCAAGTAAATTAATAAATTTTGCATAAGATAAACAAGGACAGGCCATGGGGGGGGGGATAAATCCCACTGGACTTGTTTAATCAATGTAAAAATCAAAAATATTTAATCAACCCTGCATAGTGCAGGAAATCCATTATAGGCCACTGCCAAAAGAAAAACAACATCATACTATTTCAGGTCAATTAAATAATTTGGTTGAAGATTTAAGACCAAAAATTTATGAATAATTGATGTCTAATGTGGTTAAAGAAAGGTTAAAAATAAATTTTTATGCTCAGTTGCATGTAAAAAAAAATTTGTTAGAGATTTATATTTAAAAAAAAAAGTTAGCTGTTATTTTATTAAGGATAGAAATATTTGCATTATAAAATTGAATCAAAATTAATTAACTGATTTATTTATGTAAAGAGGAATTAGGAAGAATTAAATTTATAAAATAACTTTGAAAGGTAGGAAATATGTAACGTCTAAAATGGCTTCATAATGCCCTAAATCAGTGATATAAATATCTACTCACTTTGTATTTTAAAATAGTGGCTAAGCTGCTTTTGTCTATTTTTGTAATGTGCTCTTCTGAAAACAATTCTTTATCTAATGCTTCCATTAATTTAACCATGTAAGAGAGATTATCAAGTTTTGTGATTAAGTCCAAAATCACGTCCATATTTTGAATCAAGATGTGGTCATTTTGGTCTTTTTTAAGAACTAGAGGTAAGCAATGGAACAATTTGAGAAGACAGTGCAGTTGTTGCTCCTATAAGCAAAAAAAAAAAGAAAAGAAAAAAGAATTAATAATCAAGAAGTAAAAAGAAAAAAAGAATTTTAACTGTTAAAAATGAAGATAATTTACTTTTTATGTTTATTTTGTTACACATTATATTATGTTTTCGGAATTGCAATGGCATGAAACGATGCCACAACTTACATTTTTACACAATTTAAGTTTTTCAAAACTTTTAAATTTTCTTCTTCTTCATCTTAAGCAATTTTAACATTGAAACCAAGCCTGTAAACTATACACAAAAATAAATCTGAACTTATTCAGTTTAAATATATTTTGCGCCCATCTAGTAAGTTTAGGTTCTTAGACTAGATTCATTTGGATATTTTTTTAACATAATTTTACTTGAAAATGTAAAACACTGCTTTTTTTTTCATTCACTCATGGTTTAATTGCAAAATTAAGTTTCAATGGTATATTCTTATTATACAAAATTTGTTTCACTTTATTGCATGAAACAAATTATACCAATTATTTCAATATCGTTTATATCTACGTCAATTATCCTTATATCGTTCATATTTATATTAATCATAGTTTCTGTTGTATAAAAAACTTTGTATTTTTATTACAAAGGAGTCAACAGTAAATTGAGGAACACTGGAATTTTCAGATAAGAAAGTTTTGAACATTACAAACAAGAACATTACAAGCGACCCATACATTGTTGTATAACAAAAATTTAACTGATGCGAAAGTATTCTATCAAATGCTTACTTTTAAAAAATTATCACTGGTAATGCAATGATATTCTATATTTTCATTTCATGATTTTAATTAAGACCCAAAAGGCTGAAATGCATACTTACTGGGTTAAATATTTTAAAAACTCTCATTAATAAAGAGCGTCCTTTCCTTACAGTCATAATATGGTGAAAGTTATCATCACAGCCATCATTACACAAGCTATTATAAATATTTTGAGTTAACTTGTCAATATTCAATCTGTGAGGTCCACTGTCAGAAGCGGGTTTTGCAAGAATTCTCCTCTCTTCATCTTCAATTTCTAATAAGTTTGTGTACATCTTCTCAATATCAATCAGGAGACGCCTGTATTTTAAGAGACTTTGATTTGTGACCACCCTGCCTTCTTCATCTTCTAAATTTCTAGTGACCGTAATATCTAACACTTTTCTAGGAAAATTTACACTAACTGCTTGAAGCTTTCCCAATGAACCTTCAAATTGAGCTGAAAATATAAGAAACAGATATTCAAATTTAGGGAACCAATTTTGAAAGGAAGAATATGTACAGGCAAGTGCGACAAATATCCAATGCCTACTTTCTCTTTGTGAGTTTAGGATAAAATATTTATACTGCTTTAATGATCAAACTTTAAAGGAAGGTTGAAATGAACAGCAAAAGAAAAACTTTCATATAAGACGCATAAACAAAGAATAATAGTGTAAGTGTTTAAAAAAAAAACACTTGAAGATAAATAATTCTGATCTTCTTTTACCATAAAAATCTATTATTTCCAAAAATCTAATTTTAACACTTGCTAAAGTACATGCGATAAAATTTCTAACACAATAAAAAACATGATAAACAAAATTAATAGAAAGGTCTCACACAGCTTTAACTAGTCCCTGAACAGAACTATTAATTTTGAAATATTTTCTCACTGAGATCTTAAATTTATAATAAATAACAAAGCTTTTTGTTAACTTAATAATTCTAAATCAGATACTGTAACATTAAAAGGAAATGCTGGCTAATTCTCAAAAGCACTAATACTAAGAGAATACAGGCGAACCAAACACTATAGCCACAAATTCCAAAGAGATTTTGATATCAAACATAAAATATAGTTTAGTGACTGTGTAAATATTTTTAAATTATTTGTATTTTATGCCCTCTAACATAATTGTATATCTAGTAATGTCCTCTTCATCAACAGCCCTGCTTAATAACTTTCTAACTCTTATGATTATTAATATGTTGGAAGGAAAATCTTTTTTCTAAGTATGTTTGGTAAGTAGCTCTAACCATAAAGGTCAAATGACAACTCTCATTTTGGTACATACATTTCACAATAAATCACTAAAAGAGCAAAAAACTCTCAATAATTACATGGGTTTTTTCAAAATATTATGAACAGCAGTTGAAAGCTGAGATGATATATTCATCACTCATGTTACAGTAATACTCTCATAATACAGTAAAACCACCATCAATCGTTTCTCAAAGAGACCATTCATTATGAACGATAGATACAGAAAAACGATGCATGTATGACAACATAAAATATCAAACAATGACTTGAATATCTATTAAAGTTAATAAAGACATTAAAAAAAAATAATTATTATGATAACTTATGATAAATAATTAAATTAAGATAATAAAAAATTTAGTTTGAACACCCTTTATTCGTCTGAATGCTAATTGGTTAGAGTCTGTGCAAATTTTTCGTGTTAACAAATTTATAATGTGAGAAAAGAAAAAATATGAGTTTCTTGTGATCTCGCACTGTAGTGAAAACACTACATCATTAGCATGAGCAGTTACTGTTTTTGTTCTCAAAACAAAATAACTGTTGGTAAAATTTCTGAATTTTAAGAATTAATATTATTAATATCATAACAATATCATTTCTGACAGGACCCATAAAACAAGAGGATACAGGCAAGAAAACAAAAGATGCAGAAACAATGAATCGAGGTTTATAGAACAGCTTGTGTTACATTTTTATTAATTTTTGATAAAAATATAATACACTATCTTTATCAAATTTTTAAAATCCCCATTTTGCTTAATAAAATAAAATAGGTAATGTAGAATTTCAAGAAAAAATCTACTCAAGAGACGATACTTACTAGGGACATATGTCCTATTTTCATGCTTAGAAGTCTGAGGAAGAATAAGTTCAGGTGCATCTCCAGCCCCTTTATTTGCACTTTCTGAATATTTCTTTTGACAACGCCTAGCTACTTGCGTCTACAAAAAGAAAAGGCATACATGACAATTTTTACTTAAAGTTATTATAGTCAAGTGTCATATGCGACATTTTCATACCAATTCTGGAGATGTAATATCATCTTTATTAAAAGATATCACATCAAGGGTCAAAAATTTGATCTAAAAACTCTAGATGGCAAGATAATTTACATTTAAAGGCTTACAACTTTACCTAAAATTTCGGTTAAGGAAACAAGGTTCAATTCGCTCTCTTACTAAATTTCTATGGGACACAATGCTTCATGATGTCACGTCTACACAACGTCAAAACACACTACATATTTGCATGAAAATTTGAGGTAAAGGAAGACAAATGGTTTATAGCTAACTCCATTATGTCACAGAAAACAAGGGTTGTAATTATTTAATTGGGTGATTTCTGTGACTAAAACAAAATCTTTAAGAAATGAATCTAAGTTTAAACATAATACGTAAATATCAGAATTTAAATTTAAAGCATATTATTAAATAATATTAAGTATAAATGTACTATATGTGCAGTAATTATATTAAATTATATATAATATATTATTCAATATAATTAAGTATATTATTAAATTTCTAAAACAAAAATTTATTTTAACGATTTATTTTCGATGAATCATAATACACCACAATCAATACATTTTAAGAAAAATAAAAAATAAATAAGTAATTAAACAAATGGAAACATACATTATAAGATGCTACCCAATGTTCTAACTAAGTGTCCCTGTCCCATCCCTGCCTGCCCGTTCATCTCTATAAATACGACCTCTTTCAAAAATAAATACCATCTCTTGACACTGCCTTTTCATTCATATTCCATTAAAAAAATTTATTCACTGTTTACATAATAATTGCACATTGATAAAATCATATGTGTTTAATTCTGATTGCTATTGCAAATATTTACTTTATTCTGATTATTCTCAATCGGTTAAATTTTAATAATTTTCTCTCTTTTACGGGAGGGAGGAAGTTATATTAATAAAAATTTTAAGTGATTTTAAATTCAAAAATTTTTTTTACATGAATACCTTTTAAAAAAAAATGAACCTGTAAATGTTTATTTTCTTATAATTTTCAGTTTAAATTACAGAAAAAGGCTTTCAAGTAGTTTATCAATAATTTTTTTATTTACTTTTTTTTACCTCAATTATTTTTTATAAACTACAAATATTTCTCTCATTGAGAATTACTCTCTGAAAAATACACATAAAATAACATAAGAGAGTAATTTAAAAATTATTGAGGATAAAATTCAGCCATTATTAACGTTACATATTTTGGTAAATTTTTAGGGAGTTAAGTGCCCCTTTCTAAGAAGAAGCACCCAGCCTTTTTTTATTTCTAAAACAGGTGCCCTTTTTTATTTTTAGGATAGAGTGCTTACCTCTATGTTACCTAAAATAAGATTACTTCGTGCATACATTTGGTTGATGTTTATTCAGTAAAAGTAGTACTTACAGTAAAATAATAGTCTTCTACATAAGGGTTTTCAGTTTTGAGAAGCAACAGTTGTATTTTGGTTATCCACTCCTTCTCACGTTGAGTCATCAGTCCAGCATATTCATCTTCATGAGGAGAATTTTGCATATCTTCATAATATTTATTATGATTAATAACAGGAAACTGAAAATGTCTGGAAAAAAAAGAGAATTTTTAAAATCATTCACATAAATTTCACTTTATAATTACTGTTGACCCTACAATGCAACTAACACTACTATCTATTATTGACTATTAGGAATTTATTTGGTGTAAGCAAGCATAAAATAATAACAATGGAAAAATTGCTCTCGATGCTCGAAATAGTTTTAAAAAATGTATTATTTTTAAAGTCAAAGTAATACATTTAAAATATGTTTCTTTTAGAAATGTAGAATTAATGTTATATTTTAATGAACAAATTAAGCCAGTTACTTAATGTTATTACTGGAGTACATCATGGAATAGCAAAAGTTGAATACAGATATGCAAAATAGTTGTGTCCCTAATTAAAACAAAAATTTAAAACACTTGTTACAATCAGTACAATGCATAATCTGTATATTAAATTTGCATTGTTTTACACAATAGCTTTTTACTATTTCCTAGTTGATTACAGGATTTCTCATTGAAAAATGCTTTGCTACACACAAACCAGAATTTAACTATTACCTTCATCTGCACTTTCCAGAATTTATCTTTAAAATATAATTAATGAACTTAAAAAAATTCTATTTAATTAATTTCTTAACTAAAAACATGATACAGTAAGAATTTAAACTTTTGGTTTATTTTAGGTTAGGTTGTATAACTACCATAACTGGCGCTGTTATTTTTAAAAAAATATTTCCTCAAGAAGTTGGAGGAACAGCTTAGAACTGGGTATTGCCGATAAGTCCCGCAATAAAGCTGTTGCAGAATTCAGAGTTGAGGTGGGCCATGATTGCCTGGCGAACCACCTCTGCCGCATCGGCATTCTCGCTGATCCAAATTGTCCGTTATGCTCGAATAATAAACTTATGGACAGAAACCATCTATTGAGATGCTCGGTTCTGCATGGGGACTCTGAGGTGGGGTGCTACTGGAGTGCCCAACATCTGTTAATGAGATAGTGACTTTTTTCTCTTACTTGTTGTTCACCTTTTTGTTCACTATTTTTGTAAGAGTTTGTCATTTTCTTTCGCCATTAGAAATTTAAAAAAGAGTTTTTTTTTTAAATCTTTTATGTTGCAAATAAATACACACCATACACATTAAGTTTGCATTAGTAATTTTTAATGAATTTATGAATTTCAATCACTTTCATGTAATTAATCTTATATTAAGAACAAGATACGGTAAACATTTAAACTTTTGGTTGATTTCAGGTTACTATCCCAATTATCTCTATTGTATAAAAGAAAAAAATACTTATTTTATAGTTCACATTAATTCTGCACTATTAATATTTCAGCACAGAAAATATTTGATCTCTTACTAAACTATATCCAACATAAATAAAATTTTAAATAATAATAAAGCTTATTCGCTAATGGAGTATACATTTCAAAATTTACTTAAACAAGTAATGCTATCTATATTGTTTTATTTATCAAAATAGCAAAAGCTATTACACATTACTATATAAAATCTATAATTTATTCATTATGAAGAAAAAAACTTTTTAAGTAGCAAATTAAAGGCAAAGTTATATTTGTGAGACTAAAATAGTTTAATCTTATACCAAACAATCATTTTATTTCAAGTAACCTTGATAATTAATAATGTCTGATTGTTACTAAATATTTAAAAATAAAAAATCCTTACATTTCTCTTTAGCAAAATTAAATTATAAAATACTTTGAATCTCTTAAAAAGCTGCAAGGAAGTCTAACACAGGTTTCGTAGTGGGTTAACAAAAAAATCAGAACATTTTTTTGAAGCATTAAGGATATATGTACCAGATTACTTTAAAAAAAAAGGTATAATTTGCTCTAGTTAAGTATAATAAAAGCAAATTTAATATCAAATAATAAAAATTGTTATTAATTTCAGGATTACTTTGATTAAGTTTAAACAGTTTCCACTACAATTTTACCATTGGATATTTGAACAACTTGTCCTAGTTTTGGGATCAATGTATACAGAACATTTTTTATAACACTTTTGCATTAAAAAAGTAACCAATATCAACAAGTTAATATTCCCTCAGACCAAAATTTATTTAAATTTACAATCCAGTTCCAGACTTTCCAATTCAAATAATTTTAAAGTACAATTTCAATAACTATAAAATGAAAACACAGTAAATATGCTACTCAATAGTTTCATAAAAAATAGTTTAGGGGATGATCCCTCACCTAACCATTTAAAAATTCTATATGATACGAAAACTATATTGCTGAAGGGAATCTATCATTTTTTAAATCAGATGAAAGAGATGATTTATAATTTTGAAACTACAAAATTTTACCCCACAAGATTGCATTTATTGAAAATAAATAAGCGTATAACCCCTGAATTCATGACCATAAAAATTTGTTACTTCAAAAGTTGTCTTTTTCATAAAATGGCTGGATTTTCAATAAGTTTGCAACAATGAATCTTGCAAGTAATTGTCTGAATCATGCATATAATTAGTGAATGGTCCCCAAGTTCCATTTATCGAGTTATGTGATTTTTACCAGCATTATCCATTAAAATAAAAAGATGTTGAATCAAAAATCCAAATCTTTCTTCCTTCAAATCAATTATTTTAAAATGTGCATTCATATTTGTAGGAAATGGAATGTTCTATACACAAAAAATCAAGAATAAAAACTAAAAATATTTTTCATCAGAAAAATCAAGAATATCAGGACAACTACAAACTCTACTAGCAGCAAAGAAAGAATAAGAAAATCATAATATTTATTCAATTAATAATTCTTACTTATTTAACAAAGGATGTGGGATACTTCTGGGTGGAAAATTCATCAGACTGTGGTTTAAACTAAAATTAAAAATATATCAGCATTATTAAGTTTTAAAAAAAGACTATAATCATAATCTGTCAGAAACTAATATAAATAATATTTTAAAAAGCTACAATTATTATTTTAATTAAAGATGAATTAAAAGCAATATGTTATAATATAAAGCTTACTGTAACTAATGTAAATACTGCTTAAAACATAATTGGAGAAATACATAATTATTAATCTTTTAAAAAATATTATTTTTTCTTCTTTTCCTGTAATTTAACAATGCAACTACATTTGATTAAAAATTATTGTAGCACCTTAAAAATAAACTAACTATTAATTATTCTTATTCATTTAACAAAAGAAATACAAAAAAAATATTTGTTTTACATAAAACTTTTTTTTCACATTAAATATATACGAAGAATTTAAAACAAAATGCTAAACACAAAATTAAAGAGAAACTTTCCAAAATGATATATATCAGAAGAATTTTTACATAAATTTATTTTAGCTTTGCAAACATTTGTGTGGCATAGTTACATAATTAAAAAATATAATTTTTCAGGTGATATTCTTCTGAGAAAATTTTCCCATAAATAAATTTTGCAGTAAACAAAGTGTTCAAAATATTTGTGATACAGGTTCTTAACAAACTCCCTTAGTAAAGCATTATTCAGTCTGCCTTAACAGGCATAGATCAACAGTAACAGGAGAACGAAAATATTGAATCTACAAACATGGTTTGCCTAGATAAAAAGTAATGTAGAGAAATTTTTTTATAACTGCAGCTCAATGTAAATCATAAGCACTGTGTTTGTTAATTTACGATACCTATGTTACAAACATGAATAGGGGGGAAAAAGAAAAATTGAATAAATATCACTTTTAAACAGGTAAAAAGGCATTTTTTTAAAGCATATCTTTTTCATGTCACTAATTTTATTAAAATGAGTTAAATTCAACTTACTTAATATTTGAAGGTGAAAAACCGGGAGGAAGATTTGGCATTGGCGGGCCTCTTAGAGGCATTCGATTGTGCATCAAGCTACCTGTAATATTATTTAAAAAAATCAATGAAACTTATTAACTATATTAGGGGTGCACAACCTTTTTGAGTGAAGGGCCACTCGCACAGCAGGTTGGCTAACAAAGGGCCGCACATGTATTTAGACATGTTAATGACAAATGTAATAATGTTTATTTAAACATTAGCGTCCCATTATTAGAATTCATTCAAAAATAAAAAAAACTTGCTATTTTATCATATGAACCATAGATTTATCAGAATAAATAAATATTGAAGAAAAGAAATATTTTTTTTTATCATATCATGCAATATGAAAACTCATTTTAGAATCAAATTCTAATAAATTAAAAAAAACTGCAATGCCCACAGAATAAAAGTAGGAAAAAGTTTAGCCGTAATTAAGTAATATAAATTCAAATTAAATATTTTAATTGAAGAAAATTTATAGGTTTTAAACAAAAGCCTAAAATAAAAACAAAACTGTGATAGTTCAAAATAAAATTCAATGCTTATTTTGTAATGCACTTTATTATTTTATTTTATTAATTATTAGATTTTTTATATCGCAAAAATTTTCCTTTTTTTATCGAAAAAGATCACTGAAGCAACAAAAAATTGAAATCTAAACTACAAACAGTGAGCAGTTTAAAAATTCACGTTTTCCACCATTTTATGAATTTCTCAAGTTGCAATAACATTGCGTTTAAATTAGGGAGGGATGTAATGAGTATTTGGCCCATCTGTGAAACATTCAGTTGGTTGAACGATCAGTCAGAATATTTTTTAGAAATGTATTTTTCTAAGTTTTTTTTATTTTTGAAATTTTATAGATAGTATTACTTTTTTTTTTTAAATTACAATCAGACAAGTCAATTTTGTCATTTTTTCGATACTTTGAGAATTGAGAAGGATCCATTTTTTGCAGTTTTTATTATAACCCAGCATTTTAACAGAACGCCTCATACTATTAATTTATTATCACTCTTTCCCTGTACTGTAATATAAATAACCAGTAACATAGAAAAGTGTGATTTTCAGTATTAAAGTTTTGTTTCAGGAACTAAGAAAAAAAAAAAATTTCTGTTTTTCTTTTCTTAGGCATTTTTATTAGGACTCAGCATCTTTTTTAAAAATAGAGTTACAAATAAAATTTATTTTATAGCAATTTTTTTTCTTCTAAAATTAAGGCAATGAGAAAAATTTAAATTGAGATTTTCGGCATAAGATTTTCACTTAAAAAATTAAGAACATTTTTTCTATCTTTTTATTTTCTTTAAATAAAAAAAAAAACTTTTTTTAGACATTTTCATTATAACGCAGTAATTTTTAATAGCATTTCTGTTGACTTAATTCTTTTTTCTTGGCTTTTTCTGGTAATTGAAAAACTGAGATGTTCAGCCTTAAAAAAAATTTTCAAAAATTAAGATTGATTTTTATGCTCTCTGTTTCACTTTTCGACATCTTCAAAAACGTTCTTGATTGGCCTTATTTTTTAGAGTTAATTTATGAATACGTTTTTCCAGGAAATACTATTCTGAGCATTGAAATTTTAGTTTCAGTGTTGCTATACAGCTAAAAGATTTTGCTATTTGGCCCCAAGCGTACGGCGTTCAATAGATTTTTTCTTCTTTTTTTTGCCGAATATTTGGTTTTTGATCAAATCACAATTCATTACCACATTCGACCAAATCATATTCGTTGCGGAAATAAAAACGAAGGAAAAATAACTAGGATTTACGATAAAACTGTATCGTAATACCGTATCAAAAAGTGATTATTTAATTATGTGATTAACAATCACGTGTCGTAATAACATCATAGTTAAATAACGGGATCGTCAAAATCACGAGGAAAAATATAGAAATAATTAGGAAAAATATATTTATGCTGAACTCAGCACGAATAAAGCGCGTCAAATGCATGATTTAAAATTTGCATGTCATAACAGAATAATTGGAATTTTTTATAATACGTGGGAACGCATGGCAATAACTGCCGAGAAAAATTTTTGAAAAAAAAGAAAGAATTGCAAAAAAAGGATAAAAAATCACTTAGATTTAAGATGAAATAGTCACAAATAAAGTGCACAAAAAGTGATTATTTAAATTTGCGATCTCAAACTCGCGTCGTAATAAAAATTCGGAATTTTCAAAATTACGTAGAAAAGCGGAAATAACTGTTTAAAAAAAATAATCATTTATACTTACGATAAATTCGGCTTCAAGAAAGCGCGTTAAACATACATTTACTAAAGAATCTGTTAAAATTGATTGTGTCAAAACGCGATGACTTAAAAGTTCGATTAAAAATTGCCATTTTTTAAAAAAATTTTTTTATTGTGTTTAGAAACCCTCGCGGGCCGACTTCAGTAGTCGAAGGGCCGCAGGTTGTGCACCCCTAAACTATATTAAATAAATCAAGTATCTGAAAAGGCCACTAAGCTATAAAAAAAACTTTTTAACTAAATTTTAATGTCTTGTAATTAATAAGCACAAATTACTTAAGTTACACACAGTAAATTTAATACAATGCAATAAAAAAAAAGAAAAAAATAGCTTTGAAATGAATAATAAAACTTACTCATTTGAGCTTTCATGAACAGATATGGATCTGGTAAAGGACAATTGTTACCTAATAAAAACAGAAGGAGGGGAAAAAGAAAATCATATTAAATTGCTGGCTCATAACTTAAAAACCATCAGAAAATACAATAAATAACATAACATTTTTTTTTCCTTTTCATACTAAGTTGTTATTTTAAGAAAAGACACAAAATATGGAATGTCGATAGCCTTAAGCATTCTGAATAAATGATCCTACACCAGCTTTTGTAATGTAACCTAAATTCAATCCTTTTTGTCATAACGTTTAGAATTATAATAACTTTAATCAAATATACAGATGCCTTCCAACAAATATTATAATTTTATTTACATTTATATTTTCATTTGATAATGAAAATAGCATGTTTTATAAAATTATCATAAGAATTTATTACTTAAAAACCTTATAACTTTTAAAATTCACAATAAACAAAATATATGAACAATAACAAAATATTAGATTAAATTTACTTTCATCAATAAAAATTTAATCACATTATCAAAACTAAATTACACATTGCATTAAATATTTACACAAAAATTTTTTCACGGTGACACTTTAATTAAACATTGTTTTGCAAATAATTGCTGTTAAGTGTCTTAAAACTTAAATGAAAAACAGCTTTTCAAAGATAAGCTTTTTACTATTGGCACTTTCAAATGTAGTTTAAAATTATATCACAATTTTAATCCACAATAAAATAAAAGCGCAACAAAAGCTTTTTTTTAATAAAATTAATAGATTTCAAAATTTGAAAAAATTTTTTTTAATTAAGTTTACACCAGGATTAGCCTAAGTGAACCCAGCATAGATATAAGCTGCAGGTTTTTTCAGATTTAGCTCACTTATGTGGAATTTTCATATTTTATCATTTTTAATCAATTTTCTTTGAAATTGAGCAAGAACAGTATCAAACGAAACTGTTCTTTTTTGTTCTTCGTTGTTTCGATTAATTATTAATAAATTTAACTTTGTAAGTATGAACATAAAATTATATGATGTAAAATATATTTCAGCTATCTGATTTCCGTGAACAAAATTTAACAAAGACTCTAAAAGTGCAAGATTAAAAAAAATGTATTACTAAATTTTTATACATTACTTATCAACAAAAATATTTAAGTGTATTATGCATACACGTTATAGACATGGCATAATTTATTTAGATTGCATAATTTACTTAAATAATACATCGACAAATATAGATAACATATTATTCAAAATGTAAATATTTTTAAAAAATTGCCTGTAATGAGTCTTTTAAAAATTTTTACTAAAATATTCTCATTTTATTTTAAGATTTCTATTGAAGACTATACCTGCTTCCATTTACTGTAGCTACTGCAAAAAAAAAACAAAAAAAAAAAATAATAATAATAATTTAAAACTGAATTATTCACATCTCTTATGACAGCTGGACAAGAATATTTTCTAATTTTAGATTAGATAAGTATCTTTTATAAATAATCATTTTATGCAATTTATAATACAATCAAGCAATATATTTAATTTATGTACAATACATTTGAACAAGAAAAAAAAAACACTTTTCCCCGAACAAAATTTGGTTTTTATTATGAAAAAACAAATGAGGGAAGAATTTTTTCTCTAAAAATTTAGTTTTGGTGAAACCCAGTTTTTATCCTTGTTTTCAAAAAGTAAACTAAAGGATAATTTAGACATAGTTTTTCACTCGTAAAAAAAATCAATTAATTAAAATAAAAATCTTAAAACTTACCTAACATAGGACCTCTTACAGGTCTTAGAGGCAAGGCAGGCGATGAATGACTTGGAACATTTAAAGGAGATGGCTAAAAATAAAATACTTGACATTAATTAACAACTTATTTTGAAATGTGTTCATATGCAGCAGAAATCTTCCAACTTAACAATTGATTTTTGTGTACAGTTTTTATTAAATACAAATTTGGCAATATATGCATTAAATTGAGCCCACTNGTATAAAAAAATTCCCTGATAATTCCAAGTTTTCAAGGTTTTCCAGGTGGGTGGCCACCCTGATTATGCAATTTATAATACAATCAAGCAATATATTTCATGTATGTACAATACATTTGAACAAGAAAAAAACACTTTTCCTCGAACAAAATTTGGTTTTTATTATGAAAAAACAAATGAGGGCAGAATTTTTTCTCTAAAAATTTAGTTTTGGTGAACCCCAGTTTTTATCCTTGTTTTTAAAAAGTAAACTAAAGGATAATTTAGACATAGTTTTTCACTCGTAAAAAAAAAATCAATTAATTAAAATAAAAATCTTAAAACTTACCTAACATAGGACCTCTTACAGGTCTTAGAGGCAAGGCAGGCGATGAATGACTTGGAACATTTAAAGGAGATGGCTAAAAATAAAATACTTGACATTAATTAACAACTTAACAATTGATTTTTGTGTATAGTTTTTATTAAATACAAATTTGGCAATATATGCATTAACTTGAGCCCACTAATTACAATAATAATCATTTAAAGACTGCATTGAGATGGCAGAAAAATTTGAATTTATGAAGAATGTACTACAGTTGATTAAGTAAATTCAGCTACATGTGCGATTTTTTCAAAACATTAACTTTTGCCCAAGAAAATTAAGAATGAATTTTTATGAATCAAGAATTAATAAATACAGGAAAATATTTTAAATAATATTTAATTAGATTTTTTTTTGTTTAAGAAAATAGATTATATCTAGAATTTTGAATAATAGTAAGAATTCTCATAAGAAATGTATTACTTTTTCATTGCAAAAGCATCTTAGCATCACTTGCATTTTTATATTATGTAAAGTAAAACCACATTTGTAAGCAAGCACATAATTAAAAACCAAATCTCTTGTTTGCATTTTCAAAATACGCGTTCGTGTACAAGGACAGTAATTAAAAAAAAGAAACAATAATGAAATTAAATTGGAAGAACACCATTTCTTTATAATTCCAAGGAATAAAAATTTAAGTACATCATTTGTTCTATAATAATTTAAAAACACAACATATATTGTTTGTTTTACATTTTAATATAATTTGCATATCTCATATAAATTGTTTATGGTTTGGAAATAGATATAAAACAAGCTTGGTGGCAATTTTTAAATGACACATAATTTCATTTTTTGTATATCTTGTGTCTGAGACCAATTAAATGTTTCATCCAAACAGCACAGTAAAATTTCAATTAACTTTTTACTCGGATGGAAGCCTTATTTTTGATTTCATTTTCAAAATATAGCTCATTTATAAAATTTATCTAAATTAAGAAATGTCAACGAGTAATTAAAACTGAATTTTACGTACTTAAAAATAAATAAATATATAAGTAACCAAATTATCATTACCATAAAATAATGAAAACAAATATTTTAAGAGAAATATTACTTACAAATGCAAAAGTTAACCAATAGAGAATAACCCATATACTAAATCCTTTAAATTTTGCATAGATTTGAGAACAATTTCTTATTTTTGTAAATTATATTTAAGACAAAACTAAATATAATCTTTCTAATAATTTATTCTATACTTGTTTAGGATTTCCCTAAATTTAAAGAAAAAATTTCCTATCTTTTCAACAACAACAAAAAAGAAAAAAAGAAATTACAGAAAATTAAACCATATTTTTGTTAAATATGCAACTTGTTCTCAGAAATCAGTGTTTTTTTTTCTTAATTCGAATCAATATGTAAATATAAAATGCAATGGGAGGGGAAAAAAATAAATATATATTTTTTTTAAATTATTTTATAATTTAAATTAACATAACTACATAGCAACCAAATTTTTACAAAAAACAAATGTAACAGATCAGTGTTTTCACTACAGCGGGAGAACGCGAGAATCTCGCATATTTTTTTCTTTTCTTGCAATAAAAAATGACTAACGCGAGAAGTTCGTGCACTCTATTAATCAATTTCAAAATGCACGAATTTTGGAAAAAAAATTTAGTCTTTTGCCATTTCGAATAAAATCCGTTTCACTTTTCTTCCTTGATCTTTCATTATTTTGAACATCGGTCCTTCCCTATTTATCAGTATTGTTCAGAACTGGTGCGAACAGCAGAACACCCCCCCCCCCCCCCCCCCCNCCGATCCATGGAATCCCTTTCAGAACACATTTCTCTGCAACCACGTGTTCACCATAGGTAAGGTTTCTTCATGTAAGACGTTTGCAATTTTTATGCATGAATGTAAGATGGACAAATACCTTGTTAAGGCAACATCTTCTACTCCGTAACGGACAAATGAAAATGAAACAAATGTCGGTAGAAATAGTCAAAACGAAACAAATACGGATATTTTTCAGCCAAATAAATATAATAGCAGATGAAAAAGTAGATATAGAACATTTTCCATATGATGATGCAGCAAAAATATTCAATTAGAAGACGTGAAAAATGTATTATGATTAAAGAAATAATTTTTTTCCAAGTCTATTCGTGTTTTTTTAATTTTTAGAAATCTCACTTAACTTTTTGAAATCTCACCCTGTTTTTGAGAAAGGGTGAGAAATTTTCTTCCATTTTTTTCTGCAATGAATACACTGCAGATGTTAAAATAATTTACTCATATTAGACTTTGAAGTATTTAATGCTATCATCATTACTAAGATTGTAAATTTTTCAAGTTTATTACATAAATTTTTCCAGGTTTTTAGCAAAAGAAAATGCTAAAATCAAATTCTTTGGCAATTTCAGGTTTCCAGAATCTCCCAAACCAGTAAAGAACTCTGATTAACTTATAATAGTGTAAAAGTTTTACATAAAAATATGCATTAAATAACTAAAACATAGTCGCTTATTTAGTAAAAATGCATATTAAATTTAAAAAATTTTACCCTGGGAGATCCAATGGGTGACATCATGTTCTGCGGCATTCTAGGAGGCATCATTCGAGGCGGAGGACCATAATTATTTTGTATATTAGGTGGAAAGTGCCTTGCATCTGAAAGCATTTGCCTTTCAACTTCCTCCCTCGTAAGCATTCGATCTGACGTTACTTTATTTTGAAATTGTCCCAAGTTTGAAAGTTTAGGAGGAGATCTGCTTAAATTATTTTGATTAGTCATGTTAACATTTGGAACAGATGGCCAGTTTCCGCTACTTTGTTGTTGCGTTGTTGGCTCCTTTGAAAGCAAATCTCTCTCAAGCTCTTCTGCCCGCCATGCTTTGGGAGGAGTTGTGAAAACATTATCAGAGCTTGAGTTAAACACATTGGGTGAATTCTGAAATGGAAAAAAATATTAACATTCCAAAATTGCATTTTAAATTTTCAAGAATTTAACTCAAACATTATGAAAAACAGAGAGACTAAATATTTTATACCCGGCTCAATACTTTCATTAAAAATAAATATTCAGAAAACAGTTCTGGTCAACAATTCTACCACCAAGATAGAGACAAGCTATTTTAAAGAAATATCTGTACAGTATACAGAATTAACTGCTTTTAATGAATATTTTTAGAATTTTGGGGGGGGGGGAAACTGAAATAAAGAGTAACAAATTTTTATAAATATAATTTAAAAATACACATAAACAACTGCTCTGCCAACAACTCTACTAATAGGATAGATAAGCTATTTAAAAAAATATATGTATAGTATTCCGAACTGACTGTCTTAATTTATGTTTTTAGATTCAAGTCAGTTGATTAGTCAGAATCAAGAAGTCAGTTGATTATTTTTAAAATCCAGTTATCCTTTTATATCGTTAAGATTAAAAATATTAATAAAATTTACTTATTAAAAAATTATAATAATTACATATTTTATAAACAAAAATAAAATTATCTTTTTTTATCAATGTTTAAGGAGAAAAAAACTTGTAAGAACAAGGAGGAAGGATTCATGCCCATGAAAGCCAGTGTTGCCAGATAAGGGGTTTTCCCCCTAAATTTAGGGGGATTTTTTATCTTCAGTGGGTATTTTAGGGGAATTGGTTTTTAGGGGTTTGCTTTAGGGTTATTTGCGAATTTTACTAGTTTCATTTTGGTACCTTCTAATATCAAATTCTATAACTGAATGCGTGAGATGGTAACATGAAAATCAATATGTTAAACAAAAACAAAAAAGATTAAGATACAATTTTAAACTTTTACCCCTTTGTTGAATGTAGAAGGTTATTACTTATCTCGATCAACCAGTATGATTGGAGAATTTGAATTCAAATTAGTTAAAATTTTTAATGTGCATGGTTTAAAAATAATGCCCAAGGATAACGAAAAAGAGAAGTACGTACAAAAGTACAAGAAAGATTGGGAACCTGAAAAGCAGTTAAAAGGTTTAAGGGTAAAGGATTTTGTATCTACTTCTTCAATGCTAAAAATGTTTAACAGCGAAAACATATACAAATCAGAAAGTATTGACGAAAATATGTTGGATATTTTATCAAAAATTTAAGCATAATGTTAGAATTAAAATATTAAAAAAGACTATATCGTTGATAATAAAATATTTATAAAAAAAATGTGCAATGTTAAAAATTTGCAAAAGTATTGAAAAAAAATATCTTAAATATTTTAGTAGAAATTAAAGATAATGTAATGATTGAAATGTAAAAAAGATTAATTTGTTGATAATAAAATATTAAAAAGTATTGAAGCAACGTTTTCTACATATATTATTTAACTTTTTTCTTATTCTTTAATACTTATACATCAAGTTAAAAATTTTGGGGTTTTTTAAAAAATATTAGGGAATCTTACAACGCCATCTGGGGGTGAACGGTTATCAGCACCTGGCAACACTGATGAAAGCAGATTCTGAGAAAAATCTATTTTGCACTCAAACAGAAATTGTTTTCTCACAGCACAGCTCATCTTCACTTCGTAAAAACATTTGGGGGAAACTGATTTCCCAGGTTGTTGTTTGGCAAAATTAAGCCATCCTCAAAATGCAACAGATTACAATCCAATCGTAATTTTTGTAAAAAATTAGCATAAACTGTTCTTCCCTCTTTAATCTTCAACGATGAATGAGAAACAGACAAAGGGGTTGGTGAGCGACACGAACATTTAAGGTCTAACTAAATTAAGAAACAAAACCAAAAAAAAAAAAAAAACAATAAAGCTTGTTTACCTGTATTTTTGCTGTGATACAAAATGTAAAAATCATGTGTTGTACAATTAGGTTGAAGGTGAAGGTAAACAATTTATACAATAATATTCCTTTTTTTAAAATATATAGAAGATTAAGATGGAATCTTACATGTGAATAATTACTTTGCCTTTGACCAATTGATTGTAAAAAAGAAGTAATCCCACTATCCTTGGGAGTTGTGCTCCATATAGAGTGAGTCTTGGGAGAACCCTAAAAAAAATTTCAATAAAAAATTTTAAAAATCATACAACAAAAAATTCAATACAAAATTTAAAAAAAAATGGTTTTATTAAATTCCATAATAAAATAATAATGATTTAGTAAACTAAAATAATTAGAAGAAATTTTAAGTTACAAGTCTCAAGTTACTTTAAGAGGTGGAAAACCTTTTTATCATGAGAGGTCACATTTAAAGTAGGCAATGATAAAGGAGGCTGCATGTGCTGATATACCTATAAATGCGACCTTCGTGAAATTATTATAGTTTTTGTATAGTTTTATCACTCTATTGCATTATCTAAGTATAATACAAAAAACATTAAGTCATTTATTAAAATAAAAATTCACAATATAGAAAATGTTTGTATTCACATAAGACTCATAATTTATAATAACATTAATATTTAATAATTTTCATGTAACAACTACATATATTTAAATACTGTTTCAAATATAAATAATAAAGTAGAAGAGATTTGTATTCATACAATTTTAAACTCAAACATCCAGATTCGTATTCATGCCATGTTATATCCAGATTTGTATTCATGTTATGTTAAAATCAAACAGAGATTCATATTATAGTGATTTTTAAATTAAACATTGAGATTCGTATTTACACGATTTTATAGTAAAGTGTATAGATTCATATTCATATGACTTAAAAATCACATTGAGATTCATATTCACACAATTTCAATAAAATAAAATATTGCATTAATATTTTTATCAAAAACATTGAAACATTCTGTGAATAAATGTTTGCTACATACACTTCTTTCTTGCTTATATTACAGGTATTTTTTCAATTATTTAAAAAGTGTTTAAACAAATAAAATTTCTGGATTTCTATTTTCAGCTTTTTTGTATTGTTTTTTTTTACCAAAGTCATCCTTGTGGTATCACTATAGAGTTCCGTAGAGTTCACTGTAGATTTAGTTCACTGTTCAATAAAAATTGAAAGTTTTTTTAAAAATTCAGAGATTTTCAAACGTACTTTGCTAAAATGAGGTGCCGATGGAAGGATTGAAACTAGTTGTTACAAGAGTTAATCAGTCTGTGCAGAAAGGTTTTTTTAATTGAGATTTCCTGTTTGTGGAAAGTTTTTAATTGTTTAACTCTGGGTACTGCATACCTTTATGGTAGTTTAGCTAAAGTAACTTTTTACTGCATAATCTAGAGGGCAAGATTAGCGGCCGCCACTTGCCTATCAATAAAATAAAGTGGTCACCAATAATACAATACCAATAATAAAATTAAATTGTATAAGAATTACAACAAAATTTTAAAAAACATAGCACTAATTGAAGAATAAAATTTACATGGAAAAACAGAAATTGAAATAGGCAAATTAAATGTAAAAAATAGAAAAAAACTTTAAAAATGAACAATGAAAGAATGCAAGTAATAAAGCTAAGAGCAGCAGTTGCAGAAATTCTACACTTAATATTTTATGTTTAATTAAGAGGCTTAATTTTCTAAAGTTAGTGATTATATTTCATTCTGATACAGAAGCTTGAAATGGATTATGAGAAAACTGGTCTAAAAAAGTATCATATATTCTTTTTCATTTTTTTAAAAATTATTTTCTTTAAAACATGATATGTCATAATAATAATATATCATATGTTTTTATAACAATATCTTATAATATTTTTTTTTTTTTTAAACTAAGAATAAATTTTTTTGTAACAATTCAGAAGCTAATCATTATTAAGGTAAACGCAAAAACTGGTCAGTGCAAATAAAAAGTGGGCATTGTAACGTAACAGTGTGTGACAACTGAGCTAAAAGCATCAATTCCTCGAGAAGTAATGCTAAAATGATGTTGCTTGAGACACACACACGAGAAGTGATGTTCTTTTTTGTGTTGTTGAGAAAGAGTTTTTTTCTGAGAAGAGATATTTCGTATGGGTAATATTTTGTGATTTTTCGTGTGAATGTTTAAATAAATTGTTTGGTACAACTCGCGTCTTATTTCTGGTTGTTGTGACACAACAGCATCAAAAAATTTACTTCTAATAGCCACTAGATAAATTTCCTTGTCTTGCTCTTTTGGTTAATCTCACATAATAAATGAGATCATTGAAGAAATTTATATGGTATATTACCTTTTAAAAGTAAAGTTAATTTAAGCATTTTTAAAACAAGCCATCTTAAAACATGAACAAATACATTTTAGACAGAATGAAAGGATATTTGTATTTAAAAAAAAAAAAAGAAAAAAAAACTAGGCTTGATAATAAATAAAATGCAGTTTCCTTTTTGTACTTGCTACATTCACAAATTCTAACTTCACTACAATGAAAACAGTTTTATTACTTTTTATCAAATGCCAAAAAGTAACAATAAAATACATTACTATATATGATTGACTTTTAGATTGTACTATTTAAAATAATACAAATAACAATAGGAAGTTTAAAAAAAAGTTTAACTTTTAATGAAGAATTAAATCTTATTTTCATTAATAAATATATTTTTTTTATAACCCTGCATGCTTGAAGTACTAACAACAAACAGAAGTGATTCTTGAAATCTCTTTATTTTTATCTAAAAAGAGTTTTTTACAATAGTTCACCTTTTCTTTTTGTTGAAAATGCAAAAAATTAATAATAATAAATAAAATTAAAATAATAATTGATTTTGAACACTGTCCCAATGAATAGAAAATTGGAATAAATTTTAAAATACTGTGGCTTCAATGGAACATTACATATTTACCATTTCACTGTAATGAGGGTTATACATAGTATAAATGTATGCTTATAAAACATCATTGAACTCAAATATGCATCATATATTTCAATTTAAATTCGTAAAGATAACTTACACACTCTTCTGAGTCTAAAAATGCAGGAGGTGGTGGTGAAGATGAAGATCCAAATACAGATCGAGCGTGACTCTAGATAATAATAAACTCTTTCAGTAAAATAAATGAAAAAAGATCTCATTCATATTTTGTGACATATTCATTTTCAAAATGAATCAGGTGAAATAAATTAATAAATTATATTACATATCTACTATTATATATGTTATGGTGTTCATGGTAGAGTGTTTTGGCACAAAGGAATTCAAGCAGAGTGAAAAGAATACGTTCTTTACTAAGACATGTTAAACTAGAGAGAGGGTATCAAAATTACCCTAAAATTGATGTGCTTCAGCTTTCTGCGAAGTAAAGTTTCATGAGTTTCTCATTCATCTTTTAACACACTGACGGTTCTGCACGTAAAAAGTCGCATTTTAACCTGCAGTCTTCTCTGCATAGCAAAACCGGATTTTCCATGTTAATAGATAGTCGAATAGTTTATAGGGGAGAAACATTCTCCCAAATTTACCCATTTGCTTAACCGCCAGTGGGTTAAGTCTTATGCAAAAATGAGAAACATTATTAATTATAATAGGTCTATAAAATAATCAGAATCTCAAACTTTCTAGACACTAGGTAGATGATCAATTGTGAATAATTAACGCCAGAGGTCCTCATGACTTACAGGTATGCATTACTTTTTTTTTCTGTGAATCCTGGGAGGTTTACTTTCAAGTAGGTGTTAACTACGTTTCCTATCAAGTGATAGGTGGGTGTTAGGGGATGTAAACCTTATAATTGAAACCAACTGAGGACTACAATTTCCTATTCGAGTTCAATACCATATGTCTAACTTGAATATTTGCGGGAATAGGAAAATTATATTCATTTATCTGTGGCTACATCTAGAATTATGTATTTATATCAAACTTTTTTTATATATTCCATTTTATAGAAAAATATTTTTTAAATTTTAAATAAATATCCTTTAAAATAGTTATTATAGATTATTTATTTATTTCTATATTTTTGAAAATAATTTAAAAACAATTTATGGTGTTAAACTTCAGTATTAGGGTACCCTAACTGTAAATGGACAATTTTTTCAGTCCCAAGAATGTCCGGTTAATCGAGGTTTCACTGTATATGTATACACATATTCCAATAATAAAATTTATGTTTTGTTTCTAAAGAAATTCACCACAATTTTTTTTTAAAATTTTAAAATGTTATTCCTCACTAAATACATTATAAAAGAATGCATCAAATATGCCTAATTAAATGTACTACACAAGATATACAAAAATAATTTACAATAGACACTATAAAAAATTTAATATTTCATGAATAAACATTCTATTTACCAATGAATGACAATTACGAGCAATTGTCATTATAGCAGGATCATCTAAATCATCCTCTAAACCAAGTTGAGAAATGCTTTTTGATACAATTTCCTAAAAAATTAAATTTCATAAAGAATTATAATGATTGTCAATATTCTTACACAATTATAAAAATATTTAAACATTCTAGAAGTGTTTTAAAAACACTAAAAAGACTGAAAATTGCTTTATTCCATAACTAGACAACAGGAAACGGCCAGTGTGACCTTCCCATGATTTTTTGAGCATAGATCTAAAATATTTTTGCCTAAAATGTATAAATAGGATAATAAAAAAAACCTATAAAACTAAACTTAACTAATAACCTATAAAAAAATAACTTCAGATATAGTAGAGGTTGGATCATTAGAAATGCATGGGATTCTTTTTCTATTTGGATAATGAAAATTTCTGATTAAGGGAACCTTAAAACTTTTTCAATTATAACAAAACTTTCTATGCTGGAAAAATTGAGTTTCTACATTTTAAAAAACCATGATTATAGATAACAAAACAATAAACAAACACGTCTTTTCAATCAATATATTTTCTTAACAACAATCAATACACCACACTTTATCTGAAACATATTTTCCAATAACTTTACAATCCATGATTTCTTTAATCAACTAACAGTTTTGCAAAAGTTCTCAATTTTTAAAACTTCAAAGGTTGGAAAAAGGAGGAAATTTCCTGAATTGTCATAAAAAAATCGCTACAAAATTCGTGGTTCAGGATAAAGATATCTAGTTTCAATCCTTAAAAATTTGCTTTTTCATTTCTCTTTCAGAACATAAATTAACGAGTTTTAGAACTTAACAAATATGTGAAAAACAATTTCTAATATTGTACAGTAAAAAAATCAGATTTTAGACTATTCTTTATTAAATCTATTCAGACTTCTCCCAAATAAAACTTAGTTGAAAAATACTTCTTCAAATACTTTGCCAAGTATTTTATTTGGCCCACCGAATATTCGGCAAAAGGGCCGAATACTGAACAGGTCAAATATTCATTACATACTTAATGAAAAATCATAAAATTGTGCTGCTTTAAGTTAATTATTTTTTGAATTACTTAACAACAAAACACTAGAAGGGGTAGTTGCTTTCCTGTCTTTCTAGTGCTAAAGTAAACTTCATGGAATATCCTTTCTTTTCACTAAGGAATCTATGATTAATTGGACACTCAATAAATTTTGAGCATTTAGAAAAAAACAAAAATTCCTTTATAATGCCATTAAAAAAAGATTACAGTCGTATGAAAAGTCCTGGTTACGCCGAGTAGAAGTAAAAACCTTTCTATAACGAAGCTATAATAATGACTGTAAATTATGATCATTTGTTCTTATCAATTTTTCAACCATATGACCATACAACCATACAATCCCATCAATCCATAAGCATTTTTAGAAGGGCATTATTTGACGTTACATCCTGTCCGCCCTTTGATCCTTATAAGTATGCCCTCTTTGTAAAAATAAGCTATCATTCCTTAAAAACACCATTTTTTTTATTCGTATTCCATTTAAAAAAATAAGTAATTCACAGTTTAAGTAAAAATTACACACTGTAAAATTACATGTGTTTATAGGTATAATTCTTATTCAAATATTTACTTTGTTAGGGTTATTCTCAACTGGTTTAATTTTTTATAGGTTTTTCGTTCTTTGAATTTTTAAATGATTTTAAAATAATTTTTAAATACCTTCTTTTTTTAAAAAAATGCATCTTCAGATGTTCTCATAATTTTCAGTTTAAATTATGCAACAAAAGCTTTTAATTTGTTTATCAATTAATCTTTTTTTTTTCTTTTTTGTTTTTCTGGGGAAAAAAAATAATGCACAAGGATGGTCTTTTAGCATGTTTTAAATTATTTTTTATAAACAATAAATTTTTCTCTCTTTTATTAAAGAGTGAGAATTACTATTTGAAATATACACATAAAATAGTACAAGAAGGCAATTTAAAAATTGAGGATCAAATTCAATTATTAGATACTGATCAACATCAATTACACATTTTGATACAATAAAAACATTACACATTTATAATTGATGGTATATTTATTTTTTGTTGTAATAAAAACTAAATGCACTTACATTTTGACTGTCTTCATGCTCCAAAAGTGAATCATTGAAAGTAGATGTTGAACTAAGATTCTTGTGTTTAATGAGCTCAGACAATTTTTCATGAGCCTCTTCCCAATCATCTTAAAATAAAAATAAAATTGTAAATACTAAGTATTTGATTCATACTATTTTGAAAAAATATTTAAAAGAATAGTACTCGAATAATAAAATTAGACATTTTTATAAGAGAAAAAATCTAATACCAATATAAAAATTCCAATATTAACCAGATTTAAGTTTAAAAAATCATGTTCTAACTCTTGAATGTTTAAAATACTACATTAAAAATTTTAAAAGGCAAATACATTCAACTTCCACTTATAAGTCATTAAATAGTATCTTCATACCATTTGCAGCATGGCCAAAAGTTTCATCATTCAAAGCATCATATTCATCTTCAATACCATCACTTAAAAGCTCTTCTTCCAGAGTATGCCGTCCAATCACCTTAATGACAATAAAAGAAAAAAAAAGGTTTCATTAAGTCTCAATTGCCTGTCAAGTCAATGTACTAAAATAAATTTATAAATTAAATACGAAAAATAAAACTAGAGAATTTCTAGAAACAAAAACCAAAGAAGAAAAAAAGAACTAATATGATTTTTAACTTAGCATCTTTCATGGTGCAACAGCCCAAGGTAGGCCGTGGCTTGAGCCTTATTGGTGCTTGAAACTTATTGTTTCTAATTTCATTATGGATAGATCTTTTGTGACATCTAGTCATCTCTTCCCGAGTCTTTAGTTCATAGGTATCCTAGTTCACCCTAAGCATTTTTAGAAGACTCCCCCCCCCCTGCTGGCCCTTTCACAGAGGTAAATGCACTCTTTTAGCACTTTTAGCAAAAATGTTGTCCCTTTTTTATTTAAAGAAAAAAATGCTTTTTCTTATTTTAAGAAAAGAGATAGCAGTAGCAGAAACCTAGAACTTCCAATTACCATAACTAGTAGAAGTTATTTTGAGGCTAAGTCAGCATAAAATACTATTATTTTTCATATTTATTTGAGTATTTTTAATTCTGTTTTGAAGGTCACTAATCTAGTTAGATATAACTAATATATTTAGCAAGATTAGTGCTTTAAAAAACAGAAGGTGTCCTTGTTTTTAAAAAAGCATCTTATTTTTTTGACAAATCTCTGGGTTCCAAATTTAAGATTTTTCTAAGCCCCCATTTTTCTTTACTCATTCTATATAACTTAACTATTCCAAGCATCTCTACTTTACGAATCAATGTCTAATTAAATGGATAAATTCATTGTTTCTTACCCTCCACTGTGAATAATTTATATGAATCAGTCTAAAAAGCAGGGTTAGTTGGTTGGTTTAAACAAATGTGATTAAAACCAAACTGTTTTTTAAAAAGAAAATATCTTTTTAATAATTTAATTTTCCATTATTTAAAAATATACTTGTAGTTTAAAGATATTCAAAAGAAGAAAAAAATAGTAAATTTTTCCTTGAAAATCTTTTTAATTTTGAATTCAACTAATGAGAGACTGCTACTTTACACAAAAATTAATATAATAGTTAAAAATATTTATGTATGACTGGGCTTCTGCAAAAATTTATAGAAAATTACAATAAGCAAATTTATAAAAATTGCATCAACAGACCATCAACTACTTCATGTTTGAATAGTATTCAATAATTGTTTATGTTAACTTGAAAGTTTAAAAAAAAAAAAAAAAAAAAAGAACAGAAAAGCAAAGANTACATTTTTGAAGATCTTGCGAACTAATACGTTTTAAGTAATGCAAAAACAATATACAACTTCTACATTATTTCATTTACTGCCGCATTATAAACACATTGTTGTGCTTTATAAGCTTCATTGTGTTAAAAAATTGACAAAAAATTATTTTATTCTTTATCTATTATTAGTTTGCGGATACTAAAACATACATTTAACATTTTATAAACTCATATACCATGCAGCTATTTTGACATTTTCAGTTCCATTTGTTACTCCCTCATTTTTAAATATTTTTTATTTTAAAAAGATATACCTGAAATTTTTAATGCTTAAATTTTAAAATGTGTATAAATATGATTTAAAAAAAAAAAAATAAATAAATTTTGCTGCAGTTACTTATGATGCCACTTGCCAATACCAGCAAGCCTGCTTGAAATCTAATAAATTTTTAGGCAAGGGGTGCTTTCCAGTAGCTCGAAATTATGGCCAAGAATACACAACTTGCAGTTCGTTTTGGCAGGAAGGATGCAATTTTTATTCAGTTTAGTTATTTTAAGGATATTGTTCTGTTTTCCATGAAAAAATTTCCATATAAAGGCAGAAACCAGTGTGAAAACTCATCTACTTATTTAACTATGCATACTAAGTTGTACGATTATGTTATTTAAACAATTTTTTAATTGTATAAAATGTCTGGTATGTTATTTCCCTCTTACCATCCTCCCCTTTAATAAATATAATTTTTTGTTCATACAACAATCAACTAAGCCTAACCATATACACGCTTTACCTAGCTTCAAAAAACAGTTCATAATAAATAGAATTTTGAAATTTATTCTCACATTATGTAGATCTGCTCTTTAGATATCCCTTTATCAATTTGGACTAAAATTAATAGTTTCTGCCAGTTTTTAATGATATTAGAAGAAAATTCAACAATAGCTTACTATATAACAATATGTATCCTAGGTTGATTATTAGCAGAGAGTTTGTAAACATTAAATCTGTCAGTTTCTAAAACAGAAATAAAAATGCTTGCCATAGTCCCAGTAAATGTCTCTATAACTATTAAACAAATCATCTCAATTTAAAATGAAGAACAGGGTGCATAGCCAAATTTTTCACCAAAAAATAAGCACCTTTTAAGCACTGAAAAATATTTGTAAGCACTTTGAAAAATATCCTAATTAGACATGGTTGGCAAGTTTTTGACAATTGATGGTTTTATCCGGTTTTATTTACAGTGACCAAGACGATGGCACGTCACAGACAATGATATTAACAAGAGAAATGAAATTTTCTATCACTAATAGAAGAAAAAAATTGACAATGTTTAGTTGGTCCCCGTAATCAGCAAAAATTCAAGAGGTTTTTCAATTCTAAAGTCTGAAACTGAGAATATCTTGCAAAATGCAGCAGGGTTGCACATGAGAGTAAAAAATCCTTACCACTAAATCCAGCTCAGTATACGCAAGTGCGGACCTGCAAGTATTTCATCAAACAAGTAAAACAAATGGTGTTTTCATACACTACAGACCGGTGGTACGCCAACATAGATCGGGGTTGAATTATTTGCAAAAACGTTAGATAGAACAATGCCTTTTTGCATAATTTGTGGCGAAAATCAATACGGTAAAGAAAAATATCACATCTCTTCGGAAAAGGGAAAATTAAGCACTTTTTAAAAACATCTAAGGAATAAAACACATGAAAGGTCTTTCAAAAAAACAAACATCAAAAATAAGCACCTTTAAGCACTTTATAAAAATTTTACGCACCCTGAAAAAAATAGATGTTTTTTCAACAAATACATTCCACACTTTTTCAAATGCATTCCACACTTAAAAATAAAATAAAAAAGAAACAATAATAAAAAGTGTAAAGGAAAATACATAATCATTGTGTCATTAGCATACAACCACAAATTTACAAATATAACTAAATACAAAATAACTTATAAAGAAGTAAATCAATAATACATAGAACTACCACATGTACATTGAGTTTTAAAATATATTAGCTATTGAAAGACTAGGCACAAAAAGAAATAACAGATTTTTACAATTAATAGATTCTAACTGTAACAAAAAGTACGAGCACTTAGTTAATAAGTTTTTGACTACTTACATTGATATTTGACGGAATATCCGTATTGAAGCCAAAAAAGTCGCCCATAATATTCCTTTCTGAATGCGAAATCTTGTAAATCACATCAGAAAAACATAATTAGCCAGTCTCTTTCCATAAAAGAGTTTTCATTTATAAATAGTAACATTAATGTTCACTATGTAACTAGCAATCAGTCATCTATTTATGTGTAACACTAAGCCTAAATTACAATAAATATCCCAATCTGTACTCAATTTTAACTATCTGTATCAATAATAGAAACACTAAATTTGTAAAAACATTGACATTTATGCTAAATTGACAATATTTCTCTACCTAAACCACATTTCTAAACAAACTCACATGATAATCCATGAACGTCACGAAAGTGATGCCAAAATTTTGCAATCTAAAATTTAACAACATTCGAGAATTATAAGATCTGCCAAAGGAATAAATCTAAATTTTAGTGGCCCTCGAAATTTTTTTGCATTTTCTGCTCAAATTTGTTTCTAAAAACTCTTAAAATAAAAAGTAGGATCATAAAAATTTTATATTGAACCAGAATTCATTGCTTGATTATTAATTTATATCATTCGGATTATTTCTATCTTTATCGAAACTATTCATAATCGAAATCGTAGGTCATCCAGGTAAACAAGAAATTAGAAAATAAATTTTGAAATCATAGCTGCTTTGCTGGTATTTTTAGCTAACTTTAATTAATTGAGCGAAATTAGTAAAGTTTAATTAGAATCATGAGGACAAGTTTGCTTCGACTTTGCCCGTATCGAAAGTTAGTTTATTTTCTTTCTTACTAATTTGTTGAATTTCTCATTTAATTGCACTTTATTTTTATAATTTTATGTTACTGATTTCCTATGAATTATTCAGAGTAAAATTATCAGTAAAGGTTTACAATAGGTGTCCATTTTATTTTGGCAATTTTATACCATTTAGATACTACTATTTATTTAGATGTTACTTTAATCTTAGATTTATCTCATCCATGTTCATTACATCTGCTATCACATTTTGAGATCGAATGAATGAATTAAAAGGCGAGAGGTAGCATACCTAACCAACAACCAGTTCAGGTGACGCTTCTTCTTTCTGTCGCTTTGCTTCTTACATGCACACACTGAATTTTAGTATATGTGATCAAGTTCTTACTAATATTCAGTGTGTGCTGCATATGATCAAATACTGCTGTTCTGCTAAATTTGAGTATGTTTCTCTCCCTGTAAATTGTTTCTCCGTTCTAGCACCTTATGCTGAGCAGTCTCCCTTGTTACGAAATCAGATTACGAGCTAGACTTTTCCTGTCTAAATTTTTTAACCCTCCCTTGTCTTGAGGAGGTATTACTCTTACCCATCCCCGGACAAACCTCTACATGTTTTATTTCTTTTTTTTTCCAAATTTTTTTGCTGTTTAAAATCAATTTGGCTGTTTAAAATCAATCATTGGCTTGAAATTCCTTGAGTCTGTGGGAGATTATTTTTAGACTATGTCAACCTTCATCTATCAAAAGGTACCTCTTGATGGATTCAAGTTAACATGTCTTATGTAGTATTGATTTGGTATTTAATATTTGTAGTGGTAGTTACGCCACATTACTCCCCTTCCAGAATTGTATCTGTGATAGAATTCGATGAACAATTACCACTAGTTGATTCATGCTGTTTATTTATTAACTTCAATTTTTGCTCATTATATTTTTTTCTTTCTTCCAAGCGTTTCGCTCGTTATTTTTTTTTTTTTTTAATTTTTTTTTAATAGCTTTTCGCTCTTTTTTCCCATCATTTTTTTTATAGCTTTTCGCTATTATTATTTTTTTGTTTATAGCATTTCGCTCATTATTATTTATTAATCCGGAGACTTTATTTACTTCACCGGATTTCATTTTTTTTGAGCAGTTTATATTAAGCAAATCAACTGTTTAATGTGGATTCATTCATCAATATTGACAATTTCTTATCACGTCCGGGTCACCAGTGAGGGAAANTGTTTCTCTCCCTGTAAATTGTTTCTCCGTTCTAGCACCTTATGCTGAACAATTTCCCTTGTTACGAAATCAGATTACGAGCTAGACTTCTCCTGTCTATATTTTTTAACCCTCCCTTGTCTTGAGGAGGTATTACTTGTACCCATCCCCGGACAAACCTCTACATGTTTTATTTCTTTTTTTTCCAAATTTTTTTGCTGTTTAAAATCAATTTGGCGCCTTGGCTTGAAATTCCTTGAGTCCACTCCCTGCCACCTGTTCTACTTGGAATATGTATGGCACTGAAAGGAGATTTAGGATTTTCTTCAGAATAACCTATGGCTCCCCAATATGCCTGTCAGAAGAATTCTTTTCATCGTCTTCTACCATCAGCTATCCTGACCTAGAAAAAGACAACTATACATGGTAGTAAAACAATCTTCATATCCGAACAACTGAATAGTTGTTCTTGCATAATTATTCTCAACGCCCACAACAACCAACTAACTTAAGCCCAATTGTTATCAAGTGACGTACAGACAAATATTTTATCATAGATTTAAATTAAACTATCAAATGGGTTGCCATGAATCGTTCAAAACCCTGCTTTCTCATGCAAGATGAAACAGTGCTTTCAAAGCCATACTCATACATTAGCCCAGTGTTTCCCAAACTTATGACTTTTGTGTACCCCTTCTAAATTTTTCGTAATGCTGTGTACCACTAATTAAAGAATGAAAGTATTTTTTACTATAAAAAATTGCACAAAAGTCAATAATCACAACTGGCTGTTGACGCCATTCATTATTAACTGTTAAATGTGCAAAAAATAGCCAATAGAAAAATATGCAATCGTAAATTTTCATGGCTAGCTTTGTTTTTAGATTAAATTTTTTGAAATTTTCGTTTGTTGCAAGATATTTTGCATAAGAACGCGTACCCCCTTTAAACTGTTCTCGTACCCCTGGGGGTATGCGTACCACACTTTGGGAAACACTGCATTAGCCGTATGGAGGGGGAGATTTCCGTATCCTGATCTGTGGCGGAATAATCGCCAAGTCTTGGAAACTTACAAGCAGCTGCCCACGAGAAACTTAAAAAAACATCACAGAAAGGGACCAACTCGAAAGGTATAACTCGTAACCACCCCTAGGCGAACATCTACATGTTCTTTTTAAAAAGAGATTTGCAAGTTTAAAATCTATTTGGCAACTTGGCGATTGTAATTGGCGCAACAGATCGTGATACGGAAATATCCCCGTATGGAGTATCTTCTGGTTATTCCTTTGGAGAATCATCCCATGCCACCACTTTACCTCAAAAGAGACTTCTGAAACTGATCTTGATCCACAAGAACGAGTAAAAGGGTCAGGTTCTCATGCAAACTGGAATATTATGAACTATCATCCTTTTCACTGGAAAGGAAGTGTGTAGTGCTACCTATCGGATTTTATTTTGTGTCCTCTATTTTCATTTTCTTTACTCAAAGTTTATTACTAACAGGCTGGCAATGTTGCTTTTAGGTTCTGTACCACTGTTTTAGAAAAAACTGTTTATCAAAAATAAAAGAACTAAATTATTAGAAACAAAAAGTATCTTCGACTCCAATTATCTAGAATAACTCTAGTCCACTTTACACTTACTTGAACCCCTAAACACTTAAGTTCCCATCTCTGTGATGATTTTTTGTTTTCTTGCAAGGCACTGCCTGAAAGTCATCAAAACTTACAGATTATTTGGGCTTAGATTGCGATTCAGAAATCTTCTGTTATTATAAAATATCCTCTCTTCTAGCAGCCTAGTGTTTTCATTTTTTTTTTTAATTTCTATCTAGAAATTTGTACCCACAAAAGTTAATATACAGTGAAACCTCCAAGAAAGACCACCTCTGTGTAATGACATCCCCTATTTGCGACCATTTTTAAAAGGCACAAAATTTTTTTCATAGACTTTGTGTTTCAGAAAACCATCAGGAGAAACCACCAAAATCTCCCCCACTGACCGGGCAAATTTCTGCACCAAATGCGTGATATGTCCAATAAGGAAATGCAAAAAAAGTATCAAAATAAAAAATATTGACTAAACAACTAAGTAGATTCAAATATATTCAAAATATTTATGAGTGGCTCTTAGTTAGAGGTTCTTGACAATATCTGAAAGTGATCCACTACCTCATGTTGCAGTCAGTGTGCGTTAAAGAGGCGGCTTTAAATGATTTATTTTTAGAGTTGAAAGAAGAATCAATTAGAAAAAGAAGTTATTTTAGGAAAAACTATGCATTTTAAACAAACAAACCTTTTCTCATTTTTTAAAGCTAACTAATTTTTATGATATAAAAATTAAATGCAAATTTAAACAAAAAAAAACATAATTGTTTATGTTTATTTATTAAAAATAGTTCTATCATTCATAATTGATAATTTTATTTTTGCACATAGTTATATCAGTAAAAGTCATTTTTATTGAAGCTAAATTTTATTCGTTGAGCCGTTTTTCCTGACGCTAACATTAAAATTGCTTGCTAAAAGTCATGTACTTTCGATAACATTTTGAATTCAATGAAAGTAACCCCTAAGAATGAACAACCTCCATTAATGACCATTAATTTGTGGAACAAAGTGGTAGCTCCCAAGAGGTTTCATTGTAATTGACTGATACAGAAACCTTCCTCAATGGCAAGTCGTCAGTTTCTTATTTTGCCTGTCTAATACGGATGAATAAAACTAAATTGATTTAGTTTGCCCTTTTCATGATCCATGTCTTACTTTCATGGCTGATTCAATTCAGCCACTGTTTGTGCCTCACAAATCCAGACATACATTTTAAGAATCTTTTTATTAGATATTGTTTTCAGACATAAATTCTGTTTTATTAACACACACTTAATGAGAAAAAAAAACTTAACTTTGGAGAATATCAGCTGGATTTGCATTTTATTGTATAATACTATGAAACATTATACGAAATAACAATTTTTCGTTCCATTTTGCGATTTCTTATTAAAATGTATTTTAAAAGGCTTATATTTTACTACAAAATTTGTAAAACTACGAAACAGAATGTAATATTTTAAAGATTGGTATAATCTATTTTTGTCAAAATATCTAAGCGTCTACAATGCACTACTACTTTTAATAAAGCTATTAGGTATCGCATTTTATTGTTTATTTTTATGGAATGCACAGCAGAACCGTGTCCCGCAGTGGACTGATCGTTAAGACACGGTTCCCAGCAGATCACCGAAGTCGAGCATCACTGGCTGCGGTCAGTGTGCGGGTGGGTGACCACTTGGATCAGTCTGCGTAGGGACCGAGGGTGTGCGGTATTGATCCTTGTTAAACTGTGTTACCTTAAGGTGCTCGACTTCGCGCGCAGGTCGTCGGGCTACCGAAGCGGGGGTGCCATCCCCTCCACAGAGGATCAAAATTGTGATGGCATGTCTTCGGATCATCCTCCGGGATGTTTCCCAGACCGCCGCCAATAGTCTATTGTGCAGTTCTAGTGCGACGTAAATTGACAACAACACATCAGAACCGTATTTCCCTTAAATTTAAAAAGGTTATGACCATTTAAAAGCTTGGGTGTATTTCTAATCTAGTGATAAAGTGTTAATTTTTACAGTATTCTTTTCATTTAACTTTTGTTAAAGGTTGCTCAAAAATACCAAAATCTCTCTTTTTAAAGCACAATTGACGTTGACTACTTTTCCATGACCTTAAAGTTGTGATTTTATTTGTAGAATTTTTTAAAGAAAGGATAATTTTAAAAAGTTATGGTATTTCCTTAAGTTTGCTGCTGGAAATGGTCATTACGTTTCTTAATATATTTCTTTACTTATTTCCAGATACATCAAACAAAGAGAACGTGATTTCGAAGTTGAATGTAAACATGCTGCTAAACTTCTCATACCTTTTTACGGTTGTGTGTGGGGCGTTGGTTATCATATAAAAAGAAAATATGTACTCCTCTAAATTATGTTATAAAATCATCATAGAAATCTTGATAATTACAGCATGATCTCAATAAAGAAGTTTTAAATTATAATGATTAAAAATTAAACTTTTTGATTTGGAAGTTTTCGTACTACGTACGCAAATTAAATTGAACTTCATAAGTGAACATATATTAATTTCAATCGACTAATTTAATATACTAAAAATTATTTTTGTATAAAATTGTTTTAAATAATGGAGTAATGTGTTATTTTTCTAACTCAACATTTAAAAGCTGAAAGATTTCTTTCAGACTGAAAAATAGCAAATTGAAACACGATTTTACTTTAGAAAAACAATCAAAAATTATATTTTTACATGTAGGTTTTTTATAAATACAAATAAAACTATTTTTGTGTATTCATATTTAGTGAAGGCATTTTTGGCATAAATACTCCACCCTGCTATAATTGAAGAGAGACTTTCAGTTTTTGTTCAGTTCAATTTCAAGTTTCTCCAGAAATACTTAAATATTATTATTTTATTAACTTGAGAAATGTTTAGGTCAGAAATACTTATACTTAACAATAAAGTTAAAGGCTTTCAGAAGTTTGAGTTAGCGGCATTAAATTATGAACGAAAAAAAGTGTTTTTGAGCACCAGAAGTCCGAAAATGATATTATATAGCAATAAACTTGTATACTGCCGTGCAATATAAAAAAATTAACGTAAGTAATAAAAAATTCAAGATAGAAATTTTTATATTTTTAGTAAGTTTGTATTTATTGCACGTTATTTACTGCTAAAGATTTTTGGAATTCTATTTTAGCCTTTGCAACATTATCAATAGAAAGAAAATAGTTGTCAAGCCAAATTTTCGTGAAATCAATCTTGAGGCATTGCGTTGTTTTTTCAACAGCGCGGCAGTATAGATTATTTTAGTCATAAGAACTACTCGAGTCTTTGGAAATAACAATAAGTTCTGACGTGATCAGGGTATTTTTTGTTTCTCAGAAGTTGAAAGCATTAAACTTTTTAAAAAATTAAATTGATGACCAAAAAAAAAAAACACACTATATCTGCTTATTCTTGTGTAAAATGTCTTTCTGAATTTTAATACGACCTCCATTTTCTAGGTACTCCCGTCTTAAGTTGAACGCCTCTCTTCACTTCTCGATAATTTGATAGACAATATTTTAATCTGGCCGAGAGTGAGAAATTAATTTTAACGGATAATTTTCTTATGAGGAACTAGAGAGCGGAAAAGTTCTAAAACATGAACAATTGAAGCAAAGATAAAGATTTGGAAGAGGGATTTAGCTCGTTAAATTGTAATAAGAAATAAATAAATTCATGCATTCAGGGCTAAGCTAAACTAATCCTTCCATCCCTTATGAGAATCTAGAAGCTGTAGCAAAAAAGTTTGAAAATTCACTGTACGCTGATTTCCTTTCTTCCCTGTTTACCCACTGTTAGTTTAAATTGTTTTTCATTCATAGTTGTTGTTTGCGGGGAAGAGAGTGGGTACCTTTACTATTAGAAATCTCTAAAAGTCCCCCTCACTATTAATAAGCGAATAAAGAAAATTTTCATGAATCATCATCGATTTAAATTCATCTAAGTTAAAAACAAGTAAGAAATGAAGAAAATAATTATTCATTTGCGTGTATTTAACAGGTCTAAAAACTTTTTTTTTTTTTTTGTAAATTTTAGAGAAGTATTTTGACTGTGCATAGTGCAGCTTCGAGAACTCCTCCAGACTGAAAGTCTGGTGCTGTCTGCTGCTATGGTAACAAGCGAGAGCACATTGCTAATGGGGGTGAAATGGAGGAAAGAAGGTGTCGATTGGTTTACTCACGGTGACTTAAGACAAAACTATAAAGCCCACACCCCTATTCGAAGTGACCTTTCCTCGTAACCATAGAAGCCGCCAAGACGCGAGACAAGTGCCTGGAGGAGTTCTCCTGAGAACCGCACTATACATTATATTTTGTCCCCCTCAAAAATTGGACGCTTAAGATGACCCTGTTCTAAATATTTATGTTATTTAAGAGTGTTTGGGGGAAAGGGGGGGGGACGAAAGGTGTGGAAATTAAATTAAACAATTTCGATGGAAAGAAACAACAGGAAGACGGTTTATTTTTTTACAATTTAATAGTTCAAATACCCTAAAATCATCCTTCTTGCTACAAAAATTTACGTTAACTTTTTACGTCTCTAATTTCCAAAATAAATTAACGGTTTAAAATTATTTACGCTTCTTTCAACTTAACTTCATAACAATATGTGATAATCAAAAAGTTATGAACATAAGGGTTATGAGGAAAACTGGGTCACTTCAGGAGGCCATTTTACATTTGAACCAGCAGAATAGTACCGAGACTTTCAAACAAATTTTTGAGTTTTTTTTTTTATTGTAATGTACCGTTTTTTCAGGGTTATATTTATTGATTTTGCGTGTTTTGAGAAAGCACAAAATTTTTTAACCAGGGAGATATGTTTTACCACAATATCATTTCTTAACAACAATAGTATCGCGGATTACCCTATATTTAGACATGAAAAGCGTTTTGGGTTCTAATATTTAATAACATTATAATTTTATTGGCTAACATTAGTATTACATAAATAAAAAAAGAGAAAGTCTACATCAACATAATATTAATTGTAGATAACTTAATAATTTTTTAAAGAAATTATGTTGTATTTCTGGTGTTCGGAGCAGACTTATAATTTTGCATGTATTTTATCTTTTTTTTTTTATTTAGATTAATTGAACTTATTTGGTAAATAAGAAAATTTTTTAGCTAATGCAATTGTAGGAATAGGTTATGTTATTTTAGTGTCACACATTCTGATTTTAATATTTTTGTTTATAATATATATTTTATTTTTTACTTTTACATAAATAAAGGACGAAATTTGCTCAAATATGACTGAGCTATAAGCGTTTAATTTCCTTTATCAATTTCCTTCAGTTTCAGAATCTCCGTTGTTAAAAACAAAATGTGTACTACTTACAAATGTTAACTACTTTGTGACACTAAGTAGTTAATTGTTGCCAACGCAGACTCCGAAATATTTCTCGATTTGAAAACAACGTAATAGTAATATTATTAAGAAGTAATAACTAAGAAGTTTATTCTGATAAAATTTATAATGTATTATTAACAATTTTCAATAACACTATTAGGAAATGCAGATCTTTATGATCTTATTTTAATTTCTCACACTTTATTAATATTGCGGTATTTTGATGGAATGCTCTTTTTTTAAAAAAAAATCTAGGTTCATTGTAAAAATAAGAATTTAGTTGTTGCAATACATTATTGACTGTTATTTGTTCTTCTTTTTCAGATACTTTTTTGACAAAGAGAAAGAACTGGACAAAGGTGCAAAATCGACGTTTTCTATGATTATTGGATGTTTGTTTTTAGGTGGTTTCGCCTACATCCAATTGAAGAGGGAAGCTGATCCTACTCCAAGGAAAAGATTTTGAGAAATATTTATTTTTTAATTATATGCTGTGTTATGTACTGCTCGGAACCATCTACTATATTATTTGCAACAAATTAATTATTGTCACGGGCAGTAAATAGATTATAATTTTAAGTTACATTTTGTAATGATTTGTAAATGAATAAATATGTTTATGTAGTATTTTGTGTTTTCTTATTGCGCAAGATATAACATTTGAGTTAACTTAAAAAAAAGAAAGCAAATATAGTTCCATATAAACACACTATAGTTTCGGTTCTGTAAGGATGAACTTTCTTCATTGTTAAAGAAAACGAAAAAGTTTGACGCTGTAAGTTCCATTTCGTTTTTTGTTTGGATACTGAAGAAGATTATTTGACGACTGATGGGAAAATAAAAATTATTGACATTTGACTTTCAAAATTATTAATGAAAAATGCTTTAAAAAAATTCATTTGAATATTAGTTACTGTCTTTTCTAAAATAAATGTTGCAGAATTATTTGTTTTTGACATTCTCAATGATAGAATTCTATCGGACGGCACGTCAAGAATTTAAAATTAAGTTTTCCGTACCGATTCTTAAAATTTCCTTGAATCGCGATAGATAAAGTAAACAAATTTAAAACTTGTCGTAGTTTTTAATTTGCGATTTCTGTTATGCATGCTTCATAAATACATTCTTCTCATCTGAACTAATTAAAGTACTCTGCCCAAATCGGTTCATTTTTCAATTCGAATTCCATACCGATCACAGTGCTGATGCAAAATATCCTCAGTGGTAGACGGATCATGGATTAGAATCTACTTGCCGTGAGGCTGGTTTTCCCCTCCATGTAGCTTATATGCGGGTTAGTTCCATCAAAAAGTCGTTCACGAGGGCAGACTTCTTCCAATACTTGATCCAAGAGTTCGCTTGTCTTCTGGATTGGGTTCAAAACTACAAGGCTACGAAGTTAGCATTGGTAGTCGTAAATCCAAAATTGGGTCGATGGTTATACAATAAAATATATAATGTTTTAAAACTTGTGCATTTCGACAAAAAAAAGTAAAAATTAAATAAAAATATAATTTTTAAAAAAATTGTAGGATTGGGAGAAAAATTAATTTTAGATTTGAAATTCTCGCTCCTGAATAAGGCAAGATCAAGTACTATTTGTATAAATGTAACAAAAAATTTGTTCCCCGGTGTTATTAGATAAGTTTTTAGTTCGCGGAAAACAAATTAAATATGATTTTATATAATTTTTTAAAATATACTTTATGTACGTATTTTGCCTCAAGGTTTAAAAAGTCTCGCATGATTTGTCACTCATTTCGGATTAAAAAACGTTTGATGAGATGATTTTTTTTTTTTTTTTTGAGGTCACAAATACATTTTCGTTTTCATGCTTGGCAGATTTTCCGATGCCTTCGTAATCTTTATCGAAATGTAAGTAAATTTTTTGAATTAAATGTTTTCGATAGCTGAAGGATATTGGCACGTTTAAAAAAAATCTAGGAACTGATAAGGAACCGTCTACAAATGATGTCACGCTTAGAAAGGGAGGAGTTAGATGAAATTGTGACAAGGGAAAGAGTAACAAGAAGTGTGACAACACACAGTTTAAAAACACTTAAAATTGACATAAGTATTTTTATGTTGTTGTTTTCATCATAATACATACAACACAGTAACAAAGATAACACCCTGAATTACTTTTGTTGTAATGATCGAATTTTCACGAACTAAAATGTCAATCTTAATGGTTCAAGGGGGTGACCTCAAGTATACTATTGAATTCGAACTAACTATTAATAAAATTACAAAATCAGTCACAAAAACGAACTTTCTCTAAATTACTATATACATTTTATTACATATTTGGATTCCTGACGCTCAAAATGTAGGGGGTAGGCAAAATTTAGAAAATATTAAGCCATAAATTTAGATGCTGGGATTTGGCGTAGTCTTCCAAAAATAGCCAAATAATATCGCCGGAGGCGCAATATAAGATAACCTCAAACAAACTATGTGATCGATTAGAGAGAAATGCCTAATGTTTCTATCGCTAAGCACCTAGTTGACACAATGATAAAATAAAAATTTATTTATTTTTCCATTCACTATTTTCAGTTAGCTCAACAAAGCTTATCTTTTAATAGTTAATAGAAAAATATCTCAAAGTTTCTACGCGACCGAAATTTTTTTTTTTGGGTTGATTTCTAACCAAAACGCAAAAATTTTCTAACTTCCTTTAAAAATAGATTTTGAATATATTAATAAATTATTTATGATTTTCAAAGATTTTATAATTTGGACATTATTTGTGTTTTTTATGCTGTTTTAAAATATGAAGATTTTACACTAAGACCAAATTTCCGAAATTCATTTTAATTATATACAAAGTTGTGGGGCAAATTATTATCTTTACACCTTTAATCATGTCTTCTAAGCGAGAAGTTCCGAGAACGAAAAAACGCCCGAAGAAAATATAGAGTATCTGGTAGAGATTATAACTATTATTCACATTCACGTAGTTTTATATAATTCATGATGTTTCTTTTTTCTATAATTAAAAGAAAATTAGTTGAATGTTAATTGGCATTTTAAAAACATCGATGTATGTACGTTATAAGAATATTGTATGATTCATTATTTAAAAAATCGCTTCATTCTGCCAAATATGTGAGTTGCATAGTTTTCTTTGAATAAAGATAATTTGCTTATAGCATCCTATGTATCTTAACATTCTGGACAGATTTTCGCTTATTAGTAAAATATAAATTTCATAAAATGTTGCTCAACATGTTCTTTAATTACGATCAGCTACATCAGAGCCGTTTTTAAGGATGGGCCCCGAGTTCCGATGGGGCCCCCGAAAAGTCGAAAGTTTTTGAGATGAAATATTAAAAGAAAAAATTAATTGCACTAGCATAACAAGTACAGTTTTAATTTAGTTACATTTTAAATATTGTGCAGACCTAGAATTTTTTAATGGCATCTCTGCTGGTAATATAAAAAACATGAATTTAAATGTTTAATAAAACAAAGTTACAATAAAATGCTTTATTCCATATAAACATGTTTTCTCCATGAGATTCATATAAAAACTTACAAATATTTTATTTTACAAATATATACAATAAATGGAATTCTTTATATATGATACAAAATAAGCTTTGTGACATACAAGCACTCATTTAAATATAAATATTTAGTAATAATTTCATATAGTAAATAACTAGAACAAATTATGAAATAATTCAAAATTTAAGAAGAAAATGTAAAATAAAAAAACTTTTGTATTAACAATAATAATATTTGGCGTGTAAATCTTGGCGTAAAATAAAAAAAAATTCAACGATTTGCACTTAATGAGGAAGAAAAAAGCCTTTTTTAAAAAACTTACATTTCATCAACATTTTTAAGAGACCATAACCAAGTTTTAGATTAATAATTAGAACTAAGCATTATCAAATTAAAAGAATTATTTTTTCTTAAACAAATAATGTGTATGATGACTATGAATAGTTTTGTGCTTCTAAAATATTGGAAATGCTTGGTTTCATGTTTTCAATTAATATCATTTTCCATATTCTACCTATATGACCGAATTTATATTTAAAAGGTATTATTTTTAAAAGATATAAAAAATTTAATAAAATAACATGATTCCATAAAAACCTTAGGCTTATATTAACTTTTGATCTCTTATAATCTTAATATATTTCATGATTTTAAAATGAAGTATAAAAGAAATACTGGAGATACTTCCAATTTGGATTAGTCAGGTAATCACTGATTACATTGCTAAAAAATTCTTTTTATTCAACAAATTGCTAACCTTAAAATTATAAAAAGCAAAGTTATAAAACAATTTAAAGAAGATTTAAGCAAGTACTACTTTAATCAGCATACAGTAAAAATATATTTCAAATGAAAATAAAAATAACGGTTAAACAAACAATATTTTAAATGTGTTTAAAATTTGTACTTATTTTAAATTAATAACTTCCAAACATATTGAATATAAACATATTTTTCATACAGTATTTTAACAAAAGGATATTATACATTGAAGAATTTTTATAAGTTGTAAAAAATTGCAAATAAGTTGCCAACATTTTTGTCACTGTAAGCTAAAGATTAAACCATTAGCACACAGGATGTGATCACCACTCCTAATATATTTAAAGAATACTGGTCAAAAATAAATAAATATATATATATGTACAACACAAAATAATAATTACAAACACAAATTAATAACACGAATATGCTAACAAAATCTGTTGAATCCTTAATGATGGGGAAGGCAGTTCTAAACATTAAATCAACTTTGATAGTTTGAAGAAGCTTGGTGTTTCAAACCCTTAAATTCCTGTGCTTACTCTAGCACAGTGGTTCCCAACCTGGGGGCGACAATCCTTAGGGGGGCGACGAGTATTCAAAAGATAAAAATTGCTAATAATATCAATAATAAAAGCTATTTGAGATTGGAATTGAAAATATGTATGAAACCTATGGTTCTGGTGTAAACAAAGAATTATGATAGCTAAAGCAAAGAGATATGTTGGACATTTGTTTCAAAGGAGACCCGCGTTTAAATTTGACGAGCATAAAACCTGATATCCAAGCTTTAACTTGAAATACACCAAGCACAGGGCAGTCATTGAAGTGGTAAAAATGTACTTTCTCCCTCTTCAGTGCCTACATTTTTTTCTTAACTTTTAGTTGCTAACGCTTTAACTTTTTCTTGATTACATTAAAATATGAATGTAAAAAAATGTACTTTTGTTTTAATTATTCCGTATTAAATATCATTTCTTTTTGAAAAAAAAAAAAAGATACACAACTTTTTTTAATTAATAAAAATGGCGGGATAAATGTGCCTCCTTATTTGCATTACAATTTAAATTAAAATCAAATAGCATAGCATATTTTCAGTGTTTGGTTGCTNGTTTAAAATTTGTACTTATTTTAAATTAATAACTTCCAAACATATTGAATATAAACATATTTTTCATACAGTATTTTAACAAAAGGATATTATACATTGAAGAATTTTTATAAGTTGTAAAAAATTGCAAATAAGTTGCCAACATTTTTGTCACTGTAAGCTAAAGATTAAACCATTAGCACACAGGATGTGATCACCACTCCTAATATATTTAAAGAATACTGGTCAAAAATAAATAAATATATATATATGTACAACACAAAATAATAATTACAAACACAAATTAATAACACGAATATGCTAACAAAATCTGTTGAATCCTTAATGATGGGGAAGGCAGTTCTAAACATTAAATCAACTTTGATAGTTTGAAGAAGCTTGGTGTTTCAAACCCTTAAATTCCTGTGCTTACTCTAGCAAGTCAAATCTGTTTTGGTGAATTAAATCTAACATTTCTCAGTTGGATTTTGATAGCATTTAATTTTCTTAGCTTAAATTATTTTTGACCCCTAATGCGTGAAATTGGTTGTTTCCAAAAATATTGGGTGTACAAATTAGTTCGATTCATTTTTAAAAAATGGCTCTGCTGTTATGAATGTTATATAGTGACAGCTGGTTTCAAAGAGGTTAAACATCTCTCAATAATATTCAGTTTATATCATTTTGAGTTTCATACAAAAACCTTGTTTTTTACTTTGTCAAATTTGTAATATGTCAAATTTTGCGGTAATGAAGTACCATTTGCGAGAGGTTTTATGTTTCTGCTTTAATTGGAAGAAAAGTGCAACTGAAGCGCATCGAATGCTTGTAGAAGTTTATGTTGACNGTGTACAAATTAGTTCGGTTCGTTTTTAAAAAATGGCTCTGCTGTTTTGTATGTTATATAGTGACAGCTGGTTTCAAAGAGGTTAAACATCTCTCAATAATATTCAGTTTATATCGTTTTGAGAATGGTTTCGACGTTTCAAGAATGGTTAATAAAGAATGGTAAATGATAAATGGTGAGTTTTGTATAATATGAGCTGCTACAAACTGGTGATTCCATTACGGGCGATTGGTATAGGCTACAATTGATTCATTTGAGCCATGTATTACGAGAAAAAAGGGCGGAATACGAGCAAAGACTTATTCTTCTGCATAATAACGGTCAGCCTGATGTCTCAAAAGTCGTAAAAAACTATTTGGAAACGCTCAAGTGGGATATTTTATCGCACCCGCTGTATTCTCTGGACATTGCTCCTTCTGATTACTGGTTGTTCCGACGGATGCAGCATGATTTTGCAGGTCACCAGTTCACTTCTTTCGCAGAAATCGAAAATTGGCTCCTAACTTGGATCGCCTCAAAAGATGAGACATTTTATCGAGATGGAATTCGAAAATTGCCTGAGAGGTGGGGAAAAGTAGCAGCCAGCGATAGACAATACTTTGATTAATCTGTTCATTCATTTTGTTCTGAAATAAATGCATTTTTGACCACAAAAAAAACAGAGCGAACTAATTTGTACTCCCAATATGTATTATGAAGTCATTAAGCAACATCCTGTAAAATATTTCAGTTAGGTACAACAGTCAAACTTAGGTAAGATATCATACAAACACATTTATTAATACTTTTAAGTGTAAATTTAGTACCAAAGAATTTAGACGGTCAAAATGCAATCAATAATCGGTCAGTAAAACATGATGTTTTCAAAGTTCATAGCCCGAAAACACATGATACTTTATACAATTACTTAATTTAACTTTAAAACAAATTATGTGGAAAGATAAATGCGATAAGTACAAAAATAAAAGCAAGATGAGTTCTTTTTTACAAGTCAGAGTTATAACTAATAAGCTCATACAGTAATGTCATCAAAATTCTATGATTTTTGAAAAATTTATCTAAGTTGTTTCTGTCGGAAGCTGTAGTAATCGGCAGACCAAAAAATCTTTCACGGTATCTAATAGAGATTTTACCATGCTTGTTGCCTATAAAAAAAATTGCAATAGTCAATAACAAATTCTTTAAACAATATTATTTTACAAGATGGACAGTTAATAATTAATTAAAATAAGCAGCAATAGTTTCCAAAAAACTGAAGCGGTAAGATATTAAGTAATAAAAAAACTTTATTCGCTTCGTTTCTAAAATATATAAGAAGGAAAAAAACAGTCCACATTTTTCAAGCGGTTAAAAAATAGGTAGCCATTTTCAAGACTCGACAGATGTTAATGAGAAGAAACAAAAATGATTTTAAATATAAAGTTGTCAAAAAAAAAGAGGAAAAATAAGAAGAAACAAAACTAGAAAAACCACAGTGGTTGTGAGGGGCAAATCAAGGTAAAATGCATTTCCAAATGCTATAGAGAGCTGGTGAGGAACTCATTTTGTTCATAAAAGAATTAGCATTCGTATGAATAAAACAAGATTCCCAGGCATCAAGATGAGCTGATTATGACTGGGGTGGAAATAATTTTGGCAGTGTCAAAATTGAATTTATGCCCAAGATCCCAACAATTTGCAGCAATTGATTATTTCTCAAATTCTTGATAATGGACATACCTATCGTGCTCCTTAAGTCTAAATTTAATGCGCTTTAAAATGTAGTCTTAAGAAACAAGCTTAATATGCTTTTAATCCGCTTAATTTCTTCACCCCTTTGGCAGTTGATAGAAAAGAGAGATCTTCTTAAAATTTGTGATAAATAACAATGAAATGCTTTTACAGAAAAAATTTGATGAGTCTCAATTAAAATTTATATACTTTGAAGTTACAAACATGTGATGTAAAATACATTAAATTACACTACAGTATGTGCAGCTGAAATTATTTATATTTCATTCATCATTTTATATAAAGCACTTCTCATAAGTTTCCTGAAATATAAAACAATATATTTTTTACAGACATCTTTTGAAAATTTCTATTTTAAATGAAAATTAGTTTAGTTTAGTTAACAAATACTTCCAACTTTAACAGAACAACTGTACCTTGCAAAATACTTTGTGTCAAATAAGATTCTACCATCTTTATCCTTAACTCTTATTCTTCCATTGGTATACCTCGTTTCTCGTCTGCCATTAATATACAAAATTCTCACTGATCCATCAGCAAATTCTCTTTTCTGAAAAATCAACATTCAAGCATTGTTAATATTCAAGAGAAATAATGATAGCAGTGTTTCCCTCCCCATGACTTTTTCAAGAAAATATCAACCATATTTTTGCAATACATGACAGGATAATAAGGGTAGTCCCCATCCAAGGTTGGCAAGTTTCTGCCGAGGTGGTTAAAACCACTGGTTGAAACCGGTTAAAACCAGCATGGCAAAAACCCTTTTTCCGCCACATTTGTGGCAGAAATTCAAAAAATGACATAAAAGTAAGTACTGAGATCGACATATAATGGATAATTCACAGAAAAAACAATTAAATGTTAAACAAAGTACAATTTATTTACAAAATTATCACCATTCAAAATTACATTGTTTGCACTCTGCAGCAATATATAACAAAAGACAAGTTTTGACGCAGTTTCTAAACCTAAACAATTTCTCAATTTGCTATGCACGAACGAGAAATTTGAGAAGATTCTCTCAAATCCAGCAAGCATTGCCATCCACAAAGGATTCAAACTGTTACTGTTATAATAGTTGGATTGTTGCCATGCAAATTATGTCTTGAAAAGAAAAAAAACTATTTGAAAATTGCTATATTCAGTTATGTTAAGAGTTAAATGATAATTACTGAATTTCAGAATTTAATATAATAAACGAAAAACTAGTATTTATATTTATTATTACATTACTTTATTCTTCATTTTATATAAATATTTGATATACTGCAGTCTTTATATTTAATATAAACAAAATAATATATATTTACAAACAATGAATTAAAAAGTTTGTTACAGTTACATGGAGTTAAATTTTTCAGTTTACTTAAACAAAATGTCATTAAGCAATTACTAGAACTAATATAGAAGTTTTTTTTAGTTTCTGCCAGTTTTTGCCGGTTATAACCAGTTTCTGCCATTTGCATGGCAAAAACCAGTTTCTGCCGGCAAAAAGCCAACCCTGTCCCCATCACACAAGGGGAATAAAATCCCTAACTTTTCCAGACTTATTTTACCATATTTTTACCTGATTTTTGAAAATTATGGCATAAATTCATACATGCTTATAATTTCAGACATATATAACTGATAGCATTCAAAATAAAGACTCTAGTTCAATCTCTCAATGAATAAAATAAATTTCTCTGACATTTTTATTCTCAAGAAAATCGCAACTAAGTTACAGATCACATTTTTTCATGTAAAACAATATTTTATCAGAAATAAGAGGGGAGGGGGTACAAACACTTAGAAAAGAATATCCTTGATTAATTTTATCAAATTTATTTGATTTACCTAACCAATAGTATAAATTTTATGGTAATCCTTCTGTTTTGTTTAGTTTATGCTACGTAACTTTGCAATCACAACAGTCATATAACCATCATACACCTAACTTGTGATTAAGACAATTTAGAACAAAAATTAGTAATACAAAAGAACATAGTATTTAAAGTAAATTCTTACCAGCTAATTGAAGAATATTTTTGTATATAATACTGCAAGTAGGGTAAAAAAAATCTTACTTTTAAGATTATTAAGAAAACAAATTTATGCAGAAAAATTAATTTTAAAAAAATTATCGCTAGCTTTTTTTTATTAAATATTATTAAAAAGCAAATATAGTTGTAGAAAAAATGATTTGTTAAAGAAAGAGTATTTTGAGCAAATTAAAATTAAAATTTTAGTAAATCTAAGAAGTATTAAATGTGGTTTGATGTAATTTTTATGAGAAATAATTCTAATAAATATAACATGAACCTTACTGGTTACCTATTGCTATCCCAAAAGAAGTATTTCACTGTTATAATATTAATACATACCTACTAATGTTCAGCTACGTAGCCATGTAATTTTGAACCAAATCCAGAAGACAAGGGACCTCTTGGATAAGTATTGGGAGAATTTGCCTTCGCAGGGGCTTTTCAATGAAACTAACCCACATTTGCCTTACATGGAAAGGGATAAAACGAGAATTTCCCACGATTAGCCTAACAGCAAGGGGACTTATAACATGATCCGTACCAGTTATAATATTTTACATCAGCACTGTCGTCAGTGCAAGACGGATGCGGAATTCGTATCAACTAGCCATCGCTGGGATTCGAACTCAGTTCACCTCATTGGAAGGCAAATGTTCTACCTCCTGAGCTATTGCGGCTCTACTTAAGCTATTAACACTTAACATACTGCAGTACTGGCAATAGCACTATCTGTTGAGGAATAAGAGAAGTATTTTTGCCCTCAGTGGATATTTTATCCCCAAAATTTTATTTTTTGAAGCTTTCTTCAACAAATATGGAGAAATTTGAGAATATATGGGTAAACAGGAGATAGTCGTAAAATACAGGAGGTATGGCAGGTATGTTAATATAAAATTATAATTTTAAAAAATTTAAAAGTTATTATAATTAGTACAGAGGCTGAGTGGTAACACTTCACTCTCCTGTGCCACAGGTCCTGGGTTCGATCCTTGGGCCGGGCAAGGTTGACTCAGCCTTTCATCCCTTCAGTGGGTCGATAAATGAGTACCAAGCATGTTATTGAACTAAACACTTGGGGGTTTTGCATTTGGCTGACCACCTAACCGGAGCATCTACTCCTGCACTCCAGAGCCCAAGGTCAAGAAAACTGAGATGGGCACAGTAGGTCTTGACACTTGATGGGCTGCCGTGCCACTGAGTTTAGTTTATAATTAGTACAAAGATAAGAGTATGATTTGTGGAAATTTATGATTAATATGAAGTCAATTTTGAACAACTTCTTACTTTATAAGTGGAAGTTCTGATTTCTCTTTCACCATTTTCCCAATACAGTATATCTGTTCCATCCGGCTTCAACATTCTCTGCATTCCATCAGCACTTTTGATGACTTCAGTTCCATCAGGATAAATTATTTGACTATCTCCATCAGGAAAGTTGTTTTCCTTTATTCCATCAGGCATCAAGTATTGAACTTGTCCACTAAATGAAATAACACAAGTGAGATTATTATCTATATATTTTTCAGAAATAAGTATATTAGCATAGCACTTTTTTCTTTAAAATGTATATTGCATTTTATCTAATATTTTAAAAAAGATACTCAAAAACAATTTGCAAATTCCTGTTTATTTTTTCATTCTTACAACTCATCTGCAGAGAAAGTTCATAAGCATTATTAAAGGTATTGAAAATGGGGAAGAATGAAAATAATTTATCAGAAAAATCATTTAAAAAGAGAGAGAGAATAGTTAAAAAAAATGTGTAGCTAATCTAACGGCAATATAAATATGACATTCAGATATACAGGTGATTTCAGATATACAGATACAGAAAAGTTACCTTCAAAATTATTGTTACATGCATACCAGTCCCTATACTTTCCAATTTTTTTTTTATTAGGAAGTGTTTAAAAAGAAAACAGCATAACTTAATGGAAACAAAATATCACACATGTTGCAATAAAATTTTTTAGAATAAAAAATTAAATCAACACTTAATTTTATTATTTGCAATTAATAAAGTAGGTGGAATTCAAAATATTTAGTTAAAGAACAAAATTCTAACATTGGATGTGATTGTGAGTCAATATTTTTAGCTAGACCCTTTGAGCATACATTTTAAAATTGTTTTTTTTATCTGCTCAAGAACTATTCAATCAATTACTTTCAGCTCAATTTCCTAAAGAGTTTAGATGTTTTTAGCGTCTTAACTTAATTGACTTTTTGGCAGAATGTACCAGAATGACAGGCTTCACCATGCAAATCCCTGTAAATGGTTAATGATAAGCAATAAATAACCAGAATTTATTAAATGCTGCTCTTGAATCATAAAGATTGCAATCCATAATTTATTGCATAAAAATTTAATAATTGGATTAAGAGTTAAGCTCAATTTTTTATCTAATTAATTATTAATTAATACCAAGTCATTAACTTTTGTAGATGATTAGCAATTGGTATTTTATCGTAGTTTTTATTTGAACTTTAATTAATATTTAAGGACAATTTCAATTTATTGAAAATTAATTACAGTATAGTCTGGATAATTCGAGGTAGACGGGACCAAGCCTACCTCACACTTTCAAAAACTTGAATTAATGGGAAACTCGTACACCCGAGACTCGAATTATCGAGACTCTACTGTACCACTAAAAATTGCTTAATCATGTTATTACTTATTTAAATATTAATTTTTCAATTTAAACAGCCATTCATAGAACAGTACTACTGAAGTCAGTTATATTATAAGGTCAATCAAAACTTAAAACATTAATTCTTACTTTGGAAATTTAGTCACTCTGGAGCCATCTGGAAAAGATTCTTCTACTACACCATTTTCAAATTGATGAATCTGGGAAATATGTGCACCAAACAATTATTTGAATAAAATAATTATAGTATACTCTCAATATCTCTAACATACACCGAAGAGTCATTACATTATGACCACCCTGCTAATAACATGTAGGACCACCTGTAGCCCTCAAAATTGCTAGCACCCACCGTGGCATTGATTCCACAAGGTGCCTGATAGGTAGTCTGAGGTATCTGGTACCAAGCGCTCATCAACTAGTCCTGCAATTCCTCACATTGCGAGGGGGTAGCATGGCAGCACGAATATGGTTTTTCAAGTAGGACCACAAACGCTCTATTGGATTAAGGTCAGGTGAATTTGGGGGCCAAGACATGACATGAAAGTCATTGGAATGTTCCTCGTACCAATCCATGACGATTCGACCCTTATGACATGGTGCATTACCCTGCTGGTAAACACCATCCCCCGCAGGAAAAACTGTTGCCATGAATGGGTGAATCTGGACTGCAACTATGTTCAAGTAGCTTACAGACGTCAGGGGTTGTTCTATGAGGATTATGGGTCCTAATGTGCCCAATGTAAACATTGTTCCTGGGCGAGCTTATTGTTATAGATGGAGGGTGGTCATAATGTAATGGCTCTTCGGTGTATATCTCTAAAATTGTGTTATGTCAAATAAATATTTTTCCCCTTGACATTACATATCCACCTAATGTTAATTTGAATTCCAATGCCGCGGAATTTTTCTAAAAACCTTGTTATGAAGAGCCCACTCTAAACATTCGCCATTTCGCAAAATGCGATAAAATCGTAAATTCGGCAAAATAAATAATATTTTGGCAAAAGTATTGGCGAACGATTTTTTTATAGAAAAAAAAATATCCATATATATTCCCCTTGATCTTCAAATTACATCAATAGGATTTTTTCTGAACAAAATCTTATTTATTCTATTTAATTCGAGTAATTTCCCACAGATATACTAATAAGAATTATATCAAGACTAGATAATATAAGCAACAAAAAAAACAACAAGGAAAAAAAACTTAAAATACATATAAACACATATGTTGCCAGATCACATGATATATTGTGACAAAACTCTTACCGTTCGCTAAGACTTCTGAAGTTTGGCTAACACTTTTGATATTTGGCTAACTTAGTGGTTAGTAAATTAAAGTCCTTAGAGTCTTGGTTATGTCAGATATTTTTCGAAATAAAAACAAAATTTTTGGAAAAAAAACACAATGCATGTTTATTGTAAACCAATTTTTTCTATTCAAAGCATAATTAATTTTGTCTTTTAAAAATTAATGTTCCCGTATTTAGACTTACAGTCAACTATCATTACACACATAATTATTAGTAGTTATTCGTATATCTCAAGATTCTACTTTTTCGAATACTATTATAGAATATATTTTTCTTCTCTTTAGAACATATTTAGCTCTGAACTCGCTATTTCTAAAACTCGCATTCTTGAAATTTTTTTAGCGTCCCTTCAATTTCGAGATGCCGAGAATATATTGTATTAGCAATGGACAAATAAATTTTTAAGGGAAATGATTATTTAGGAGAAATAAATAGTTTGAGCCCAACATGCCATAATAATCCTAATATTTAATATACAAGTAGCTTTAATGTAAAAAAAATTTCTACAACTGGTAATTTAAAAAACCTTGATGATTAAAAGTGCATATTTTTACAACTAAAAAAATTTAGAGAAATTTTAGCACTATTACTGATGAATATCCAAAAACTAATTCTGTTTACATCCCTATTCACAAAGATTTCTATCCTTCATACATACCTCAAGGTGTGGCACTGACTACTATTTCCAGAGGTATTACAAGCTGCTTTAAAGGCAGGGGATAGAAGGCAAATTCTTTTACATAATTCAATGCTCTCATGAGGTTTACACTATTTCTCAACTTTCGGATGTTTACTTGTAACAAACAAATTGTTGTAAAATTTATTTGGGAGTGTTGTTGTGTTTCGTTTGTTTAGTTAAAAAATACAAACACATACTTTAAAAATGAATATTTCCAAAACAAAGTGGGAGGAAGAGAAAACTAAAACATTAATAAGTATATATAAAGTGGGGGAAATATTCCAGCAAAATTCAATGAAGTAATTTAAAATAATACTAACACTATTAATAAAAATAAACAACATTAAATGTGGTATAATGGTAGTTGAATCATGTTTTCTGTTGTACTAAATTATGGAATGCAGAGTAGAGATTTGAAACAAAAAAAAAATTTTTTTTTCATTTTGGAAAGAAAAAAAAAGAAAAAAACTCATGCTTAGTTAAAAAATTGAAAACCATACACATGTGTATACTTACAAACTCTAGTATATTAGTAGATAATAAGGCAATCTTTTTTTTTGTTGTTGTTGGTTTCAAAATATATAGATAAGCATTACTTTACAGAAAGAGATTCCTTATTAGCAATTCATTGTGAAATAATATTGGCAAAAATAAAGTCAACCTTACGTTTTTTACATTAAATAGTGGTGAAATTAGTGGATATTTTTAAATTTGGGAAAATTAAAATCAATAAAATTTCAAAAGATGTGGAAAGAATCGTAAAGAATGTGAAGTTTTTAAGGTTTGGGAAGGATACTATGTGAATGGAAAATATGTATTTATGAGTAATTAAACAAACAATTATTTTAAAGTTTTTTTATTAGAGTAAATTGTAAACAGTTGTGAATGTTTATAATATGACTTGGCATTCGAATGTAGACAATTTTTAACCCCTTGGTCCTTTTATTTGCACTTCTTTTAGAAATTATGTTACATTAGCATAATGAATGCCACAAAGTATGCTCTAATCCACCTAAAAAGCTTATTTTTCTAAACAGTATAACTAATAACAACTTTTCAGCTATGAAACTCTTAATTCAATATCAAAGATATACCAAAACAATGTACATAATCATCAGCGTACAAATCAGTACCAAATCAATGGTTCAGTGGTTTTGTTCGTTAAAGGAAAAGAATTCAAGATTCATACCAATCGAAAGATATTAACGGAAAACAATAACAATATTACGCTTAAATATTTCCTATATAATGGCTGGAGTTTAAAAAAACATAGTTCCCAGCAATCTGTAGTTCTGATAACTTTAAATCGGAAGTTTATCAATAAAATTTTCAAATTTAAGTTAAAGGCACAGCCAACACCATCTGTAGATTTTACTGACAAGCAAGAAAAGGTTCCTTTTCATTCAGTCACACAATCTTTGCTTTCGCGGCATATTTAAAGCTTCTATTAAAAAGTAACTAGCTTTTTCAAAACACAAAACATATTTTTAACCTATATTTGTATCTTGTGTATATTTATTTATAAAAAAAGATTTTCAAAAGAAAAGCAAAAGTAATTTTACAAACAAAACTTTAACCACTTTATATTAATATTTCTTTCTTTTTTAATCTTCAACAATTTAGAGTTTACAATTCTTTAAGCAAAAATTAATGAATTAGCGAAAAGATAATTTGAAAACTACAACAAAATCCTTTTTAATTTATAAAGTTCCGATTACTTTATACCTCCTTCCTATTACTGCTATAACTTTATTCCTCTCTATGATGATATTCAATATCAGTACTCTCACATTCGTCTAAAACTGAAAAAAGTAGTGGCAAAAAACAAGCTGAAATCTATGAATAGAGACAAAAACCAGCAACTTTTTCTAGCACAATTCTATAGGGGCGGGATAGCCTGGTTGGTAGGGCACTGGGCCCATGTCCAAGAGTTCACGGATTCGATCCCAGGCCCACCTAAGACTCCCCGTGTAGTAAAAACCTGTGTGCACGTTAAATCTACAAAGTCCTCCATGTTCCCATAACAAATCAATACCTCTGGGGGTACAAGAAGTTTCCTTGTCTTCTGGATTGGTTCAAAATTACAAGGCTACGAAGTTGAACATTAGTAGTCTTAAACCCAAAATTGGGTCAGCTGATCAACGATGGATATAAAAAATAAAAATAATAACACATTTCTATCAGTTAATTACTGAAAGTAAGCACAAGGTACATTTTTGCTTTAAATATAGATGATTAAATAAATAAAAATGAATAAGTTTCTACATTTTTAGTGCATGTGGAAGCCCTGTAATGTTCCTCTTTTTTCAGTCTTCTTTAAAAAAAAATTTTTTTTTAACTATGATGTGATATAATTTTTAAAATAATATAAGTAAACTTGCACACAAGAATTTTCACTCTAAAGTGCATATTAAATATATAATAAAACTTGTACATGATACATACTGGAAAAGAAACCCCACTTACTTCATGTTTATCAGGATATATATATTTAGTCTGCCCATTATGATATACAATATAAATAGTTCCATCAACTCTGATAGTCTTCTTTGTGCCACTAGGATATATTATTTCTGTGTCACCAGAAGGGAGAAGTTTTTGTACTATATCCTATAAGGGATTAAAAAAATCTATTAAAAAAATTCATGTATTTTGTTAAAGTAATGGTTTAAAAAAAATAGAAACTGATTCCTAAAATAAAATCTTCTAATACATGAATTTTATTATTTATTTATAGAAGAATCTTTGCAAAAGAAAATGCAGAAATATATTTTGCTAAAATATTATTTTTCGAAAGAATAGTACTCACTCCTGTAGATTTATCTCCCAGTGTTTAACTTTTAAAGATAAATATTTACATGAATATAATTTTAAATTATAAAGAGAACTTGAATTGCTAAGGCAGTTTTTTAAAATGAAAAAAAAAAGTTTTGCTAATAAAAAAAAATAAGAAAAATAGGATTTTTAAAAAATAGGAACTGATTAATGAAATCTTTTATACAAGGGTAAAACAATTAGTCAAGTAATTTTAGCTGCTTGCAGTTCAGATAGGAACCGTAATTCTGATAAATCGTCTTTAATGTTCATAAAATCAAGTCTTTATCATTCAAATAATTTTCCACAATTTTAGTTCACAAAAATATTTTCAAAAATTCAAAAATTCAGTGAATTTGAAGTATATTAAAGCATTCACTCTTGCAATATCGAGAATTCATGAGAACTCTGATTTTAAGAGGGAAAAGTTTTTTTTCTTTAGTGGGTATCAAGACATTGTGGTGTTTGGGACAATGAACAAGTGGACCTCCTTTCAAAAGAAAGTGGCAGTTTACTAGAACATTCTAACACTCTCTTATTGGAGGATAAAACTGTTTGTAAAAAATTATTTATGTCAAATACCTTACGAGACCTTGGACGGCCCTAAAAAGCTGGAGGAGTAATTTTCTTATTCCCGACAAGCCAAGATGCAGTGCAACTATGACCTTGTTTCTCACTTGCACCGTATAGGCATTTCAATCATTTCTATTTATTCACTTTGAGACAATAATGGACAGTGACCGTCTGCTCTACAAAGCAACTTCGTGGTTCTACACAGGAGTTAGATCATTCATTTGGAAAGACCTCTGTCCTCTAGTTCTAATTTCTACTGTTTGAATCTATGCTTAATATTTTCAACTCTTTTAAATCCCGTGAATACGAAATGGGATATTCAATATAAAATCGTAAAAATAAGAAACAGGATGCACGATTCTAAATTATGTAAATACCAATCGTGATGTGTGATTTTAAATCTTGTGAATGAAATTCTTAATCCTGTTTGAATAGGTAGGGAAAAGCATACAACTGCAAATTTTTCTTCTTCTTGAGAACTTTCTTAGAAAAGACGGATTTTTTAAAATTATATTGAAAAAAGAAAAAAAGCGGAAAAAACTAATCCTTGATATCAGAATACCTGGAAGTCAAATGAAAAAATGTAATGGCGTGAAATATGCGCGAAGCAAATAAAAAAATTCTAATATTAATCTCTGTTACCAAAGGAATCCGTAGGTTAAGGAAATTTTGCCTGTCTTCACCCTTTTTAGTAATATTAAAAGCTTTCCAAGAACAGTGTTAGTGCACATTATACATATCTGTAATATGTATAATTTATGGCCAATATCTTCTGATTGTTTAAGGTATGAGTGCAGCTCTACTGACATGTGAAAACATGAAATCCAAAAAACATCCCAACCCTTCTTTAATTCTCCCTTTCATTTTTCCATTCAAAAAATAATAATAATAATTATCTCGATATACCTAACATAATAAACTATCTAATTATTACATAAAAATAATCTTATTTTTTTAAAAAAATAATTGGATTTTGCAAGTCTCCATCCAGAAGAAATAATTTAATTGAGATTAGATCAAAATATAATGGTGAATTTATAAATACAGCAAAAAAAAAAAACTTATTCTGTTAAACAAGAATTTGTAACACAACATTGAAAAAGTATGGTTATTTTTGATTAAATTTTGAGTACAAAGATTACAGCATAACTAACAAACTAATAATACTTTTCTCACATACAGGTTGGATTTTTGAATTGCTGACTTCTGAGAGAGGAGAGCCATGGCTTTCAGCATCCTTATTCGTACTTTTGGTAAAATTAACATCATTTTTTGGATCATGATCAAGTTCGCTACTTGAACGGTCATCTTTAGATTCCTCACTAGCGACATCATTTTTAGAAGTGTCCAATTCTGGAGGCAGGTCAAAATGAACTTTTGGCTTTGAAGAATTAACTTTAACAGATTTGTTAGAGTGAGATGTTTTGAGCGAAGAAGCTTTCCTAATAATAAAATAAAAAATTATATTACAAAAAATATTATATAATAGGATTAAAAAATTACTACAATTAAAAAACAAACAGTAAAAAAAATTGAATAAAATTTTCTACATTAAAAATGAAATATATTAAAACTTTTAATGTACTATTAAAGAGAATAAGTAAGAAATTTAGAATATTAAGGTCTTCATAAAAAAAAGTTTCTTAATAATTCCTTAAACATTGGTAGATACCAGAGTGTGATAATCATTGAAATACAGGTCAGAATTAATTTTTTACCATCCCAAACACCTTTTTTGATAGCATTTTAATAAAAATTTATGAAAGTAAAAATTAATCAATCAGACAAAAATGGCATTAACACCAATTGTCATCAACACTCATATTAAAAGTCTAAATCAAAAGCATTAATTATTATTGGCAAAAAATATTAGGTATTATTAATAATGAAGTAGTAAGCATTGATACAATAAATGCAGAACATTACTATTAGCAAAGAAGTAATAATAACAAAATTATTAAGCCTTATCGTCAAATGCATACCCTTCAACATCTACTTTAAAATTATCTCTTTTATCATAATTTTCTAATAATAAGTTAACTTGAGAGCCTCATTTTTTTTAGCATATTTGATTATATGTTTTGCAGATTAATTAAAAATTTTAGTGGATTTTATACACAAAATATTCAGCACATATTTTATCCTTGCATCTTCTGCACAAATAATAGTACTGAAAAGTCTGAAATATATATTCACATGACCTTATTAGCAAGATTGAGCCTAAGAATTCCTGTTTTGTGACAAGAATAAACTCAGTTATTCAAGTTCTTTACTACAATACTGTAAATGTGACAGGTGAAATAAGATAGTAAATTAAAAGTAGAACAAATACAAAAATTTTGTAGATTTTGCACACTAAATATTCAGAGCACATTTAATCTTTGCATCTTCTGCAAAAATAATAATACTAAAAAGTCTGAAATATATATGCATGTGACATTACCAAGACTGAGCTTATAAACTCCTGTTCTGGGACAAGACAAAACCCAGTTATTAAAGTAAAGTTCTTAGCTACAATATTGTAAACATCACAGGTGAAATATAGCAAATAACAAATAGAACACATACAAAATATTAATCTTAATTGTAAAAAATTAAGGACGAATTTATAAAATGGATTGATTAAAACAGCAAAATATATGGAGCTATTAGCAGAAATTGAAGAAATTCTAACTAAAGCAAACAGTTCAACTTTTGAAAGTAGTAACGTTTTCCAAAACAAGGTATAGCCATTCATAAAACTTAGTTGAAATAAATTTTGACACTTTAAGCATTTTATACAGGGTATCTGCTACATTTTAGATTTTCAAATTCATGACTAATTCCAAGAACTTTTTCATGACTTAACGTAGTTACTATTTTCTCCGACAAAAACAGAATAATACATTTAAAAAGCATTATAAAAACGTTAATTGAAATAATAGGTATTACCAAAACTGTTATATTCTGCATCTTCATATTTATTGATTTTTAAAACTAAAAAGGAGAGTAAACAAAGAGATGAAGCAATAAAATAGCTGAAAAAATAATAGCAGAGCAAATAATTCTTTTTTCTTTTTTACTGCAGAATTATATTCTAAAGATATATTTCTTGTTCATCAGCAAGGTAAGAAATACTCCTGACTTTTCTATTCTCGTTTCGGAATTTTAAAAAAATTGCTAATGATTAGCTTGCTTCAGCTAGAATTTTAAATTGATAAAATAAAAAAAATAATTAATAACAAATATTCTGAAATCACAGAAGTTTAAAAGNAATCTGAGAAAAAGCGGAAATCCGCGGAAGAATCTCATCCCTGTACATAGCTCTAAAAATGACATTTTTTCTTTCATTTTTTGAAAAAACACCATAATTTTCAAAGAACATGACAAAAACATTTTATATTTTAATAAAATGTGACCCTGAGCTGGGATTTTGTTACAAATTCAGATATTTGGAACACCATGAAATTGGGGGGGGGGATTCCCTTTTAAAAATAAAATTTTTCAGTGACCTAAATGCATGACTTTCCATGATTTTCTTAAAAAAAATAGTTAAAATCATGACATTTTATGACAAATTTTGTTCAATACCAAAATTCATGACTTTCCATGATTTTTCATGACTTTCCAGGTGCGCGGATACCCTGTTTATTCCATTCTTTTGTTCTATCTTATTATGCTTCAAATGTTTCAGAAAAGCTATTGTGATGGAACAAACAATTTAATAAATAAGTGAATATTATAAAAAGTTACAACTATTAATGAAACAAGTTATGCCTTGAAGTATACCTTTAAAATACAATTTATTCATAAGGGAAAGAGCTATTTAAAATTCTTATACTACCTTTTTGTTGTATCCTTTTTCTCATTACTATTAAAGCTATCAGCTGTAGATGAATCATCATCTTTTTGCCTTGATTCTTCATATTGATCAGACTTATTTGATTTAGGTGTCTTGAATCGATAGCGACTAGCCTAGTAAATAATAAAACAAAATTATCAACAAAAAGGAGACATAATTAGAATAATATTCAACGTATTTTAGAAAAGAAATACCAGTTTAAAATAAAAATTTGTCGCGTAAGTGTAATTTGGAACATAAGTAAAATTGAAACAAATAAACTAAAAGATTTGCACACATTGTTTACAATTTCTTATGTAAAATGAATAAAAATTGGCAGAATAATTTAAAACATTTTATTTAGAGATTTAAAAGCAGTAACTTAAATGAAACACACTTGAAATTTAAAAGTCAGTAATTAACAAAACACACTACATTCAGCTCTTAAAACTAACGAGCATATTTTTATGATCTTAGCAAGTAAATTCTAAATTTTTTTTTTTTAAAAAAAAAGAGTTTTTTTTTCAAAAATAGGAGCAAATATGATGCTTTATGTGTGAATAGCTTAAATAAAATTACTTGCAGGGTATATGCTACATTTTACATTATCAAATCTATGACTTTCCATGAATAATTCCAAAAATTTTCCAGGACTTAACAAAGTTACTATTTTCTCTTACAAAAACACAACAATAAATTTAAAAAAGCATTATAATAACATTAATTGAAATTATAGATGTAACCAAAACTGTAATACTCTGCATCTTTATATTTAAAGATTTTAAATTCAAAAAACAGAGTAAAGAAAGAGTAGAAGCAATAAAATAGCTGAAAAATATATAAGAGCAAATCATTTTCTTCTCTTTTTTTTGCAGAATTATATTTTAAAGACACTTTTCATATTATATTTTAAACACTCCTTATTTTTCGGTTCCATTTCAGAATTAAAAAAATTAAGGACTGGCTTGCTTCAGTCAGAATTTTAAATCTATAAAATAAACAAAAATAAATAATAAAAAAAAATTCTGAAATTACACAAGTTTAAAAGATAATTTGCTCTAGAAATGTTTTTTCCTTCATTTTTTGAAAGAACACCATAATTTTTAAAGAACATGATAAAAACATATATTTTAATAAAATATGACTGTGAGTGGGGATTTTGTTAGGAATTCAGATATACGGAACACCATGGAACTGGAGGGGGAAGAGTAAATTCCATTTTAAAAATATGGATTTTTCGGCATAACTTTCTAAGATTTTTTTTTTAAAAAAAAATAGTTAAAATCATGACAGAATTTGTTCAAGACCGAAATTCATGACCTTCCAGGCGCGCAGATAACTTGTACTTACTCTTAAAGATTTGAGTAATTCATCAACTTGTTCTTCTAAAGTAATCACTTTCAGTTTTGACTCTTCTCTCTCATTTTCTGCTGCAACTAATTGACTATTCAATCTCCTGTTTTCTTTAGTAAATTTTATTTTTTGTCTTCTCAGCTCTTCCTGTAGCTCCTCATTCTATTGAAGAAAAATAACAGAGTTCATACTTAATTTCAGGAAAATGTTTTGATGTGCATCGGCACAATAAAATATTACAAACATTTGAAAATAAAAGTTAATATGCATAAATATCAGTATAAAACAGAGTATTCCTACACATTAGTTCATAGTGTTATACAGTATTATGATTTATTCACAAAATGATACAGCTACAAATCAAACCCTTGAGTGTAAATACTTCCAAATATTCTAAAAATTAGAAACAAGACTAATTACTAATTACTTAAAAAATTCTTTATCTTTAGTACAAAAAAACTAAATTAAAAGAATTCTTATTAAGGTAATAATTACACATGAAAAAAAAAACATTAAAGTTTTACTTAGTTCCAATAAAAGTTTATTCCTATCCTAAGAATTGTAATATCTAGAGGAATAGTCTCAAGTCAAATAGTCCTTGTTATTTTGAAGGAAAGAGTTAAATATATATATATATATATATATATAAAATCCATAAAAGTAATTAGAATTCATATTCAAAGATTTATGAGCAATAGATTTTGTAAATTAAAGAAATTTCAATGATGAGTAACTTTCTCTTGACATAAATAACTGAAAATCTGGAAAATTATTATTTGAAATTGAGCCGTGTTTGAAAGATTTTACCTTTGACCCAGAAAAAGACACCAATGTTTCATGCTGTATTTCACAACGATAAATTAAGATGCTAAATGTAATATTTTTCACTTATTTTGACCTAAATTAAAACAAAATAATGAAAAAATGTGTTTCATAAAAATTCTGATTTAAAGAGTTAACAGTTAGAGGTTCAATTGAAGGGCTGTGTCTTTCTTTTTCTTTTTTTTTAAAAAAAAAAGAAAAGAAAAGAAAATTAATTTACAACCTAAAAATGTGTAGGAAAAATTTTGTATTAAAAATGGAAAATGCCTGACCTTTTTCGCAGACGTATCCGGCGATGGTGACTCCGAGTCCTTGTTGATCCTTGACTAGTTCGACTTCGAAAGTTTCCATCTCCGGCTGGTCATCTACTAGATCTTTCTCGAACACCCCCAAGCGACCATCGCTTGTTGAGTAAGCACCCTGAAAATGAAAACAAAATTTCTCATCAAGAATCAACAACTTCTTTAGAAAATAAATTTAACAAACTTCTATAAGAAAACATTAGTAATTTTTTCACGGTGAAACCTATTGAAGCAGAACAAATTTTGATATTTCACAGCGAGGTAATTTTTTTTCCAAGTTAAAGTGCGGAAATATCAACAAAATAAATAAAAAAGATGATGAACACAGAGAAAATAATTGGATGGTGTGATGCATCACTAGACTAATAGTGGATTAAAAACATTAAGTTTTAAAATAGGAGATAGAAAACAAAAATAAAAGATAGCTTATGGTTCTGTCTATCTTCAAACACAACAGATATTTTATTATATATTACAGTTTATTTTTGTTACTTCTAAACTTCAATAAATAAGGCGAAAAACTCAAAAACCCGTAGGCAAATTTTTTTCCCCTCTAAAACACCATCCAATTAAAAACATCCAAAGCAAAATTTTAATTCATTTCACTAAAAATTAGAAAACTTCAAAATAAAAAAATTCTCTTAAATTCTTCCTAGATAATGTAAACAAAAGACATTTTTAATTAAAATTTATTATAACAAAAGCTCCTTGATAAAAAAAATACAAAATTAAAAAACAAAGATCTTCACTTTTAATGTCATGGGTTAGTTTCATTAACGAGCATTCAATGTAAAAGATAATAAAACTGAACAAAGTTGCTATTTTAATACAAGGAAATATATAAGTGTTTACAAAACTACGTATGCTACCTAAAAGGAATTCGTAAATCTTCTCACAAAAATGCATTTTCTTAATTAGCAAAATTGGACTTAATTTATAATGGTTCGCACAAAAGACTGTATTAAAATGATTAATTGAAGAATTTGAATTTAACTAATAACCCTATAAATCATTGTAATATATGAAATAGAAAGCAGCAGAATTCTGAGTATAGGAACAATATTACAAACCGCGTTTTCTAATTCTTGGAGAAACATAACTTATGATTTTTTTTTATTTTAAACACTACGATTTTGATGAATGCAATAAGATTTTCCTGAATATTTAGCTGTTATCACGAGAAAATTCTGGAAATGCGCTAAGTATCTACCTTAAAACAATGCTAAGGATTATTCTGATTTAAAAATTTCACCCTTGGAAAAAGTATCACAGTCTACTATATTCTCTCACACTCTTCAAATGATTTATAAAGAAAAAAACGTCACATATAATTCATTTCTAAGCGTTATTTTAAGTTTCAAGAAACAGAAAAAGTGCCATGAACGGTGGCTTCTTCATATCATTATTGTTATTCTTATTTAAAGAATTATATTTCTTTATATTATACAAAAAGAAATCGGTCTAAAACTGTTCCTCATTTTCGTTAGTGCATTCTTATTGCCAAAGGAAATTTTATGGAAGAATCTTTAATTCACGAATAGGAGAAGAGAGTCTTTGGCTTTCGTGAGTCTAAAATTAAAGTTTTAACGATTTACCTGCAAATCAATCGTTCATCTTTTATTTGAGGGTAGTTTCATCAGAGATTTTGATTGCAAGTATTAAAGGGGCCGGAAAGTAATGTCGTTTCGATGAATTTGATATTTTGTTGTCAAAATTTCATTTTTAATCAATAATATGTTTACCCACGTTAGCAACCACCTTTCAATGCCGGATCGAAAATGAATAGAAATGAATCGAAAAAAAAAAATGAATTGTTTTTAAAGACTAGCGAATATTTAATGCGCCGAAACGAAATTACTTTCCGGTATCTTTAATATAATTAATATGCATTAATATACAATTATTGAATTTGTTAACTATTTTTCGCTATTACACAGTTTATGTTTAACTTATTTAATCCCTACAGCTATTTTTTTGAAATATTTTAATTAAACGATTGATAAGTTATATTCACTTGTTAAAAAAAGTTTACATACTTAAAATAAATAATTCTTATGTATAATTGCGGGTAATCGACAAATGTATTTAAAATAATGAATTTAAATCTAAACATTTTATATATTATTAAGCATTCACTTTTCAAATGATTGCCAAACATTCTGGCAAAATTATTTAACAAATCTTTATAACAACTAAAAAAAAAAAAAAAAAAAAAAAAAAAAAAAAAAAAAAAAAAAAAAAAAAAAAAAAAAAAAAAAAAAAAAAAAAAAAAAAAAAAAAAAAAAA
>NC_092206.1:84990944-85028137 GCF_043381705.1 Parasteatoda tepidariorum | reverse complement strand
TGTAGTAGATGGATCGTGGATTATATATATATACATATATATATATATATATAAATTCAATTAAATTTTTCTAGGTTTAAATTTTTTTCTGAGTGGAAAGCTTAAAGTTTTTTTTTTTTTCCTTTGAGTATTTCCTGAATTTTTTAAATTTCCTGAGTTTCTCAGGTTTTCCTTAGGCACATGAGCTTTAAATAGAAAATGCTTTGATGTGTCAAATAATAATTATTCAATTTTTTATAAGTGACATCCATAGTTTTTAAATGCTTTCTGTTGATGCTGGAACTAAAATCCATTTAAATTACAGAAAACCAATAGTTTGGCATAGGGTGTAAACAATTCTTTTTTAAAAAATCAAAACTATTGAACTGTAATTGCAATTAGAAAAAAAGGTACAACAAATTTCAATATTGGATAAAACATACTTCTTTCCGCAAAGCTGACAATTCTTCACGCTCCTTACGAGAGAAATTTTCTTTCTGTGATTTTTTCAATCGTTGAAAACTTTCCCTTTCTCTCCTAAAAAATTTCAGCAAATCTTAGTTTTATAAATGAGAATCTTTGAGGAATACTTAAATTAAATTTGACAATAAAAATTAGATGAACTAACTGGACACTGTTACTTTAAGTTACGTTACAAATTACAATATACTTAAAAATCTTACAACTTTAAATATTCTGATAAAAAGTTTGTCCTGCGTGCTGCATCAGAAGAGATAAAATATTTTTTAGCAAAGAGAGAAAGCAATGCTGTAGAATTATGCAATAGCTATTTTTACCAATACATATAAATACATAACTCGTAAAAATATGACTATTTTCCTACCTAAATGTTGATCGAAATCACACTAGAGTAGTGGAGGAGGATAAATAATAAAAAAGAAAATTTTCTAAGAAAATCAAAAATATTTAATGAAACGAAAATGTTACACTATTTAATTAAGTATAACACAAATGTATAAAACAGATTCCTTTTTTTTCAACACTCTAAATATTTTTAATTCAATGTGAAAATCACTGCTCTAAAAATACACAATACTTCAGAAATCTTGTTTCAAAATGAAAAAATTCTAATCTACATTAAAATTCAAATTTGGAAGGAACATATTAACATGTGAATAAAATGCAATATTTTGTAAGTTTATTTTTTCGGTCTGCTAAACTTAACGAGAAAAATAAAGTTATTAGTCATATGTTACAGCGAAATGCATCACATGCAACTTAATTTTTAGAAAAATATTGCAGAACGTCAAGGTACTACTGAGTTACAACAAAATTATAGTCATTAAAATTGCCTTCCATTAAAGTGTTTCATTAGGAATCATGTAAAATATTTAATAGTATCTAATCAATTACGTTTGATGATTAGAATTTTTTTGACATGTATAACTAATTTTTAATATATCAAATTTCAATTCAATTTTAAATATATCAAATTTAGTAAAATATCCTCCTTAATTTATATAAAGAAAATAAAGGAGAAGCTTAAAAAGTAAAATAAAGCTATAAGTTGAATTTTAATAAGGCTTAAAATGTTAGCAGTTGGAATAAAAGTAATATATTGAAAAATAGAAGATTACAGTGTAAATAGTTAAAGGAAATTTGAACTCACATTCTAAATTCAGTACCATATTGTGATAGTAAATGTCAAATTTACATGCTTCACAAAAATATTATGTTGCGAGTAGTTAAAGAAAAAAAGATGCTAACATGTCAAGAAGATATAGCCTAATTGTGTAGCATAAATAACTGAAGGAAAATTATAGATAAAGTAGCTACTTGTATGATTAATACTCAAACACACAACTAAGTTATATGCTATCCTTATACAGATTTTTTCCTTGAAAAATTACTTTTTTAGAAAATACTTACAAACATACAAATTTATAGTAAATATGAGATATTTTTAATTCTTTTTGAAAAATTCTGAAATTAACATAAATATTTGACAAGTCTATCAAAAAATTGGGAACTAACTGGCAAAAGACTTAAAATGCAACTAATTAACATACTGCATACACAAATTAACAATGATAATATTGACAAATTACTTCATTTGTTGCCTTGCTTTTTCAACTTCTTCATCAACTTTTTTCATCTGCTCAGTTTTATACTTTTCTATGTCATTATATTCTTTATTCAATTTTCTTGAAACCTTTATTTAAAGCCAAATACATTTACTATTAATAATAAAATAGAAAAATAAACATTTACTAGAATTTATTAATTCAATTAATACAATTAGACAATTGGTTCAATGTTATCAGATTAAATAGAAGAAAATGTGACCTGAATACAAAGAATAAATAGTCTATTATTGAATAGTCAAAGAATAGTCTACTAAAAGTTCATAATTGCATATTCATAATAACTACGATGCACATTAGGATATATAAACCTAAAAAATATACATATTTATATAGGTAAGTGCAATTCTCCATCAAGAGATATTTCCTGTGACCGATTTCAATGTGGTTGACACTCATGTTTTAAATGTACAGCTACAATTCGGCATAAGTCACTAACTCAAAGCATAGACCATATTAACAGCTTATATACATATACAGCTTATAAACATAGACCATATTACAAAAAAAAGAAGAAAGATAAGTATTTTAACAAGGATAGTGGTTTGAAATAGAAAAGAGTGTAAGAATATACGATATTGAGATTATCATAGTTATCACTAAAGTAGAGAAGAACCAATTTCGCTTGTATGTGAAAAAATAAAGATTCGGTTTCAAATTTTAAGCAAGTTAATCAAATTGAGTGGTCGGTTCATAAACTTAGGAAATATATAGGGAAATAAGATCCCTTAAAAATTTCAGCCTTTCTAGAATATTTAAAGCCTACCTAAAGTTTTTGAATGTTTATAAGAGTTTTTTTAAAGCATTCTGTAATTATATTTTAAATTCATAGAATTGTAAAAAGTACTTATTCTATCCCTTAATATCTAGATATTATAATACAACTGTTAAATTGCTACAATTGTACAATTGCTACAATTGTTAAATATTTATGTACCTCAAAACTTAATAGGTGGGACAGTGAATGTCAATGTATCACAGAAAGAAATAATGTTAACATTGAAGTGAGCAGTCCCTTAAAATGACTTTTATTGCTACAATTATCCTGGATTATTTTTTCAGATTGACTATGATTTTGAATAAATTTTAAAGTACAGTAGAGTCCCGATTATCCACTTTTACTGAGTTATCAAATATTTCAAATATTTTTTTTTGGTTCTTTTCTTTTTATTTTCAAAACTACCGCTGACAAAAATTCTGAATTACATCTTCCAAACACTCAGGAAAACAAGCTGACAACCGATGAAATGATTGTTAATATCGTCAATAATGAAAATGAATCTAGCACAAATGATGGAGACAGTGATAATGAAAATCAACATATAAAAATCTCTCATATAAATGAACTGAAAGCTATTGAAAGTGCTATTGAATATATAGAACAAGAGGCCACCACCAGCCTTCCTGTTATCTCCCCCCCCCAAAAAAAGGCAAAACATTGCTGCAGAGAAGCGCTAAAGTAATGTAAAACAAAAAAACGATTAAGGACCTTTTTAAGTAAAAACTCTTTCATTGTCGTAAAGTATGCTCTTTAAGTGTTTTTAAGTAAGCTTTTTAATAATAATATGAATTTTATGTGATGTACTCGTATAAATTTTGTAGTTTTTAAATATATTACATTTACAGGGGGTAATTGTGAGTCTAACTCAAAAATCCTGAAACTCTCTTGAGTAAAATCATTCAAAAAATTAATATCTTTATAAATTTAAATCATTGAAATTTTCAAAACATGATATTCTAAACTAGGGGTGCACAACCTTTTTGAGTGAAGGGCCACTTGCACAGCAGGTTGGCTAACGAAGGGCCGCACATGTATTTAGACATGTTAATGGCAAATGTAATAATGTTTATTTAAGCATTATCGTTCCATTTTTTTTATTAATAAACTTAGTAATATCAATAAATTAGCAGTGTTCCATTATCAGAATTCATTCTAAAATAAAAAAACTTATATTTTTTTTTTTTTTTTTTTTTTTTTTAAATTGCTACTTTANCTTTTATCTCTAATCACATTTATTATTTTACCAGAAAAATATTTACAAATGTAAGAGATGTCAAGTATAAATTCTAGTTCTAATATTTTTTAATAAAATATACAAGAATTTTTATATATAAATGTGATCGACAATTCCTTGAAACTTCTGGACTTTAGATTTCCGGAAACTTTCGGATCGAGGTTAGCGAAAAATCCGGAACACAATCACATCTGCATTTATACCTACTCTTTTTCTTTCCTTTTTTATACTCTTCGCTTTAACCAAGTTTTCGGTTATACGAGTTAGTCGTGTTCCATATTAACTCGGATAATCGGGACTCTACTGTAGTTGGAAAAAGGATCCAACAAATTTAAGTCCTAAACTAGGTAAACAGAGCAAATAGTTATTAAAACTTACAAGCATGCTTAATAAAGAAATATTTACCTCATCTCTTTCCTTACACCTTTTTTCTAATTGAGCATTATATTCCTTGTAGATCGCAATCTCATTCTCCAACTGAACAATTTTTTGTTTCATTATTTCTTTAATTTCATTTTGTTGAAGGTTATCAGAATTATGTTTATCACATAAAGCATCCTAAAACATGAAATACGTTTCCTATGAGTGTTTTAATACAATATTTGTTAAAGAAATGAATCAAAGTGCTGAAATTTAAGTCACTTTTATATTAAAAAGAAGTTGAATGACTATGACATGATTATATTTGAATTGGCCAATTTGTAAGGTTATTTTCAAATAGAGATTACCTGTTGTCACTCTTATTAATTAAATTTCCAATAAGCAGTTTTCCAGAGACAACAGCAAGAACAAACATGATATATATTGGGTATAAATGAACAGTATTATATTTATTAAGATTGAAAATAAAGTATCAAAAATTTTACTAAAACATGCCATACCATAGTTGTGAACTCTTAACATTTTGGTTGCTTATGTTATTTATCCAGGTACTCAAATAGTGATTAAAGTATATAGAAACTCTTCAAAATCTTAATTTTAAATTTGGAACAAGGAAATTACAACGGATTCTTTATAATTAAATTCAAAGAGGTAAAATTCAAAATTAAATTCAAAGTAAGTAAATTTGAATGATCGTAATTTTTTAAAAAATAATAATAAACACCGTTAAGTTTAACAATTCTACAATAAAGAGCTTAGCAAAATATAAGATTTACAATAAAATTTCCTTAAATTTAACGGTATTTCGTTACATTAAATTTGTATTGCATAAATAATTTCAGTTTCTTTATAATTCAATTCAAAGAGGTAAAATTCAAAATTAAATTCAAAGTAAGTAAATTTGAATGATCCCATACGTAATTTTTTTTTAAAAATAATAATAAACACCGTTAAGTTTAACAATTCTACAATAAAGAGCTTAGCAAAATATTTATTTACAATAAAATTTCCGTAAATTTAACGGTATTTCATTACATTAAATTTGTATTGCATAAATAATTTCAGTTTCCCCTAACATACTCTTGTTCTGCATCATGCTTCCTTTATCTAAATTTAAACAGAAAAAGCATTTCACAAAATTAAAAGATTGACAAGTAAAGTTAATAATTTAGAGATTCTAATTTGGAGCATATTAATTAAGTTCATGATATATGTGCACAAACACACACATAAATAAAAATAAATAATACAGTCAGTGCTCCATATAACAGCCTTTGTCATCCAACCAAAAATAGATACAAGAAGATGGCTCACTAAACTCTTCCTTTATTATAATGTTTAATGTGGAGCAATGTGTGTTGGTTTTACTTATTTCTCTGAAACTTTTGCTTGCTATTAAGTAGCTAATTTTCAATAGAATCCTTCGGTTTGGAAAATACGAAAATGCTCAACACTAGTTTTCAGCGATTTTCTAGCAAAAGAAAAAAAAAGGAGAAAGAAAAACTAAACTTGGTAACCATAATTGAAATTTACAGCTTGCCAGACCTTCAAATGGAAGGGTCACAGTAATGGGGATTAGCGCCATAGTAAAGAATGCAGACTGTATGCAAATATAGGGTGTTCCGTAAAGACTGCCTGTAATATGCATTTTAGAATCTTAATCTAAAATGTAAACAAGAAAATATGCACATTGTGAGTTGCAAATTATGCAATCAAGAAAAAACAAACTTCTGCAATTTGTCAGATATCAATAATAGTTACTAAATTATTGTTTTTCGCTCGATTAAATATTAATTTGCGATCCCATACATATGCTTTTTTATTTTTAAAAAGGATACTAAAAATACATTCGAAGGGTGGTTTTCACGGAACACTCGGCGTGTATATATGATTACATTTGGCATTTACATTAAGAATGTTAGTATTTCAAAATAAAATTGTTTATTATTTCATACCTAATATTTTCATAAATATTTCATTTAGATAGATAGGATTTATTCTAATATGATTTAGATTATTTTAAAACTAAAATGGAATCATTTATTAAAATAGAGTTGATGACAAGGAAGTGCCACAGTCTAATCATTAAAAGTCATAATTAGTTACATAAAAGTGCCTTATGTTAATTTGAAACATATGCAATAAAATTACATAAATACAGTGATGTCGTATAATTTATTGAATATGACAAACAATTTAGCTAATTGTTGATATCTGGAGCTAAGGGTAAATTTCTTGGAAATTAACCATGATTTCTAGTGGTATTAACAAATTCTCTGCGAATTCCAGGTTTTCCAGGTCATTCAGGTCAGAGGCCATCCTGAACGAAAAAAATTGGGTGAAGAACTTTTTCAAACAAAAATAAGTATGTTTTTATAAGGAAAAGAAAATACCTAGAACTAACCAATATAAGATTTTAAATTATGATTAGACATTAATAAAACTTTGCATACATTTCCTTCATTATTTGTTTTCTTTTAAATAAATAATAAAATAAGTATGCCAGGCAGAAAATTTGATAAACCAATATTTAGATTTTTAAAACAAAAGCTACGAAAGAAGAAATAGATAATACATTGTGTTCACTTTCATACTCTCAAAATATTGTAATAAATTTCAATATTGCATATTTTATAACCATATTAATTATCGGCTAATTATCAAACATAATACATTGAAAAATTCATTTTCATAACCTTAATCAAAAGGAGCAATTTTGGTAGAGTTTATAAATAACATTTAATTATTAAAACAACTGTTAAAGAAAGTTTTTGTTCATATTTACATGCAAATTTTCCAAATTCTTTCAATTATTTAGAAAGAATGATGACAGATAGCATTCTTATAAAAAATTCTTTAAATAATAAAGAAAACAAACCTCTTTTTCAACAAGTTGGAAAGAGTCTCTCAACAGATCAGTAGCTTCTGAAAAATGCAAGTATTTCAAACTTTAAACAAGTACATTTATAAATAAATAATAATTAAAAAAAACTTTATCAATACCTTTTGTTTTAAGTTTTAGATCCTGTTGATTTTCCCCATGTTTGTTATCAACATTTACGTTTGCACATAAAGGATAACTTAACTCTGGGGGTACATTAACTGGAGTGCTACATCTTTCATTATCAAAATTTTCATTATCTAAAATATCTTCATGCTTAGACGTTACTTCTTTTTGCAAATTATCTATTCTTCGTATATTATCAGATATTATAGCATTAATATTTTCTTTTTTCTTTTCTTGAACTTCATTGTTTTCCACTTGCTTTCTTGCAGCATCACCACTTTCCATTTGCTCCTTGATGTTCCCCTTACTTTCTGATAGCTTTCTTCTTGCAAGAGCTAAACCTCGAAATTTTGAGACATTAATATTGTTGAATAGTGATTTAAAAGGACTTGTATCTGAATGTTGCTGCTGTCTAAAAATAAATAAAATCTTATTAAAATAGGCAAAATCTTATAATTAGAAACAAATAATATGATGCATAATGAATAATAACTTAATATTTTTCTCTCACTGTGAATAAAATGTTATCAAAATGGGCTGAAAAAACTTAGTTTATTAAATCATACCAATATAAAGTTGACCCAAATGAAATGAGTAATAGATTATTCTTCGTATCGAATTAAATTTAGTAGAACTAAATTATTTTATATGAAAACGACATTAGATACTGTAATTAAAAATAGTCCTTAGGAAAAGAATTTTATCGCCAACAAAAATGGAATTCTTTTTTGCAATCCCAGTATATAAGAATACAAAACATGATCATTTAAATAGAGGATTCCTAATTTCATGCACTACCTCAGAGAATTTAAAAAGTTCCTTGTTATTTGAGAGGATGTGCATTTATTTAATTTTAATATAAACAATTAAACGGCATGAGAAAAAAAATATGCGCACAGGAAGAAGCAAATTTTTAGAAAAGAAAAAAAAGCAAAAACATGATGTGAAATACAAAAATTTAGAATATAAAAAGTGTGTTTGAAAAACAATTCAGAAAACTATTACTAATAATATTTTACAGTAAATTATTTAAACGTTCAATATAAAGATTGTTATATTACTAATTGATCGATAGGTTACAAGATGTATCAATTAAAAAATTTTCAAATAATCTCAGAATAATAAAATTTTAAAAGAAAGTTCTAATTAATTTAGATTATACTACTATATAAAAATAAAACTATAGATATATACGTTAAAAGACTCAGGTTGCAAAACTGACTACAGTTTGACTGACAACATAACTTTTTGAACATAAACTTTAAGAAAAACAATTAGTGAATGACCCTCTAATAACCAAATGAAAAATCTGATTAGCCTGCACTTGACCTCAATCTTTATCAATCCATGGATTTAAAGCTGTATTTGATTAATTTTTAAGCATGTTTAAAAATATGAGAACATAAATTTATGACAATGTGGTTATTTTTCAACTAAATATTTTATTTTCAACAAAAAATTTCAAATAACAAAAATAGATAATTGTTTAAAAAAAAAATTGGAAGTGATAAAAAGGAGGAAAATCATAAATCCGAGCAATAATTATGAAAAACATTAACTCGGCATTTAAAAGAGACATTTAGCAGTTTCCATATCAAGCTCCGCAATCAATTCCAAGAGTAAGAAAGTTAAAAGAACCTTAGGTCTTAGTGTGGATGTCCCATTGTGTTTTAAAATTTGGGAATAGATGTGTTTTTTTTTAATAATTAACTACGTGTTTTATAGTATATTATCAACAAAAAAAAAAGTTTTCATTATTTAGAAATTAAATATTATATTATTTAAATTAGGTATTTCGAAAACAAAATAAATAAAACATTAATTTCAAAATAAAAAAAAACTTGTTTTATAATGAAAAGAATTGAAATTTAAATTAAGACCATTATGGATTCAATAATAACTTTGGAATTAATAACTAAAAACAAAGAGCTTGAAATAAAGCAGACTCAGAAAAACCAATGGTGTTTGAAACACATTTTTATATGCCCTTCAAAAGAGGAAATCTCTTTCATAATTACTCCGATAATAAAATAAGAATAGACTTTGTCAGAGTAGATGATGAGAAAATTTTACAACAGACGAAGTCTAGGACAAGGTATCTATCATACAATAGAAAGCCAATATTATGCAAATATTTATTACTATCTATTTTGTTTGGTATGCATATTGTAGTTAAGTAAAATAATTAAAATTTTAAAAAAAAAAAACAATACTTTGCATTATAATTGTGTTCACAAAATAAATCTCATTCAAATGAAGGGCTTAAAACAAAAATTTAAGCGCTTGACAATTGAAAATTTCAGTCAATTAGAAACAAAAATAAATAAATAAAAAATAAAACAATTTTAATATATTTACTTTGTATAAATAAGTTAAAGAAAATTGAGTGAGAGTGATCAACTTTTGCAGATAAAACTTAATATGAAATTATGACAAATGTTGCTAATTAATTTAAAAACTTTAAATATACATAAATAAATATATGCATATGCCAATTATATTATACAGTCAAAAACTTACAATCCAGCGTTGTCAGGTTTATTGGATACCTGAAAAAGAAAAGAAAAAACAATTATATGAATTTAGGTAACAAAATCAACATCATTCAGTTTAGATTACATTAACAATACAAATTAATTCAGAAAATTAAATCTAAACATTAATTAGAACGGGAATGGTTATAACTCATTCAACAAGACACTTTATCGTATATTGTCTATACACTTGGAAAAAAGGTTATAATTTAAATATAGCTGAAATAGAAAAGTTATTTTTTTCTTTTAACACATTTTGTAACGTGTCTTTAAATATATGAGTCAAAAACAAAATTGAGTAGACAACAAAAATAGGACTAGAATGGATTTGAAATAGTGATGAACACTGTGACAATTTATAGAATTCTTTTATTCTGCAAAAATAATTCCAAACTTTGTTAACTCCTTCTTTATCAGAATTGCATCTCATAGGTTCAGCATTTTTGTGTTTGTATGGTCAGCGCTGCATGCCATGAGATAAAGAGAAAAATTGCATCGTTGAAATCAAATTGGTTGCTACTTACACGTCTCTTTAAATCCTGCAATTATTTTCGTATTTCTGAGCATTGCTAAGAGCCCTATTTTGTTCACAATTTTCACAGTGAGATTTCTAGCCTTGATTTGAAATCAAAGTAATTTTGTACTTTCTGTAATTTCGCTTTCATTAGTGTTACCATTGCATGTCAAAATAGTTATAATGTATAAGGTTGGAAAACTATTTTGTTTGGAAAATTATTAAGAAAAGGTTTTCCAAAATATTTTTTACCTGATTCTAATAATAAATTTATGCAAATATTTATCTTAAACATCTTAAAACAGTAGAATTAATAAATATATTATCACAGTGTATTTTTTTAAGATAAAACTTGGGATGCATTGCTGGGAAAACTGGAGATCAGTGGACCGGATATCACATATTTCCCCACGAATAGGTCAAGCAAAAAACTGCTTGCTAACAAAAATATTCTACATTTTCGAATTTAGGAAAGGATATATATTAATTTTCAGCTATAAAAAAAAGCCTTTTTTGGATCGGAAATTCGAAAAACAAATCCGACAGGGAAGGGTTAAAAAGAAAATACTTAAGAATTAGAAGAATTAAAAGAATATTTTACTCACAAGACGCTCTCCTTTCACAACACGCTGCACAAGAGAAGAATCACTATTAAATGAACTTTCCTGAACACGTTTCTCTAACGTTTCAAACTCAGCAAGGCTTTCTTGACTCTAGAAATAAAATTAACAAAATCAAGGTTAAAAAAAAAAAAAAAAATGCTTAAAAATTAGTTATTTACAGCAGAACCTCCTTTATCGACCAAATTTTAAGGCATAATATGGCATGGCAAATAATATAGCATGGCAAATTTTAAGGCACTAAATAAATATTTCTTTTAATCATAAAAATTGTGCAAAGGAAATACTATTTACAATTCACACAATTTTGTTATAATTTCTATGAAGTCAAAAGTCATGTAAATAAAAACATAATACTGATATTATGTAAAAAGTTACAAGATCAAAATAAATCCAGAGCACACGTGAAAACGAAATTTGTAGCCGGAGTTAAGTAAATGCCAGCCAGTACATACCTTTTTCCATTACCACACATGAAATGACACGTAGTGTTATCATTTTTGAGCAATAGTATAATCCAACCAATCTTAAATATAATTGCTCAAGTAAATCCCATGTATTCTTTCCAAAACGAATTTAGAACAGTCAAAATAATAGTTCTAATTTTCACAATTAAAAAAAGAACGGGAGAAAAAAAAATAAGATTAAATAATTGTGAAGACAAATCATTAAATTAGAAATTTCAATTTTGATACAGAATCATCATTACACTGCTAGAAAATAACTGCATACAGAAATTATTCAAAAAAGATAAAAAGAAATAATTAAAATTTTTCTATGAAAAACTTACTTTTTTTTGTTAATTTCTGAAAAAATTTCTTCAAGTATAGTTTATATAGAAATGCAATAGTTATAGCAAAATTATATATTAACACTTTGTTTATCAGCAATTTTACACAGAAATTATATCCAGGGGTCTGTCTAGGTTCTTCTGAGAGGTACCTATTTTGTGAAAATTTCGACATAATTTGTGAAAATTTAAAAATTATATTAAAAAATCCACACAAAAATATGAATTTGTCGTTTCTTAAGGGATACAAAAATAAAATTCCAAGAAAAATTATTTTGTGAAACTACCATTTTTCCTAATGTTGAATTTGTGAAACTACCGTTTTTCCTAAAGTTGAATTTGTGAAGGTACCGCTAAACTGTAGTAAATTCGGCCTGGACAGACTTTTTTAAAATTGAAATGCAGTTTTTTCTTTGAAACAACCAAAATCTAAAGTTGACAAAAATCATGATTTTATTTTTAAAAAAAAATCTGATTTTTTTTTAAAAATTATTATTTCTTTTTATTTAAAACTATAATCAAATTTATATTTTCACATATAACAATAAAATTTCTAATAAAATACATTAATAACGCTTAATAACATATATAACTAGAGTAATTAATATTTTTAACTAAAATGCTTAAAACAATTCTACAATTATTACAGAAAATTAAATCACAGTTTCTTTTTTCTTCAAGCATTATGTTTTTACGTATTTATAAAGAAAAAGATCCTATTGTTAGTTAGATAGCAGATAAAGAATAAATTAATTTCGATCAGAAAAGATTAAAAAATCAATCAATCTTAACTACTCTTGTCAGAACAAGTTTTTATTCATCATTTATATATATATAATCCAAGTTTAATAAGTTTTAAAAGTATTTGTAGTTACATAAATATAAAACTGAATTAGTATGATAGAAATATGTTTAATAAATTATTTTACATGCAGCTAAAGGAAAGATACAATTTAAGAGTTACTTACAGTGATTTCATCATAGAAAAAAAAATGGGTGAGAATTTCTCACCCTTTCTCAAAAACAGGGTGAGATTTCAGAAAGTTAAGTGAGATTTCTAAAAACTAAAAAAACACATAAACTCTTGAAAAAGAATCATTTCTTTAATTATAATGCATTTTTAACGTCTTCTATTTTTTAAAGCATTGAATATTTTTGGTGCATCATCATAGAAGATTTCGCCTTTACAAGGTATTTGTCCATCTTACATAAGTGCATAAAGAATTTGAACATCTTACATGAAGAAACCTTACCTATGGTAAACAGAGAAATGTGTTCTTCTTGCAGAGAAATGTGTTCTGAAAGGCGTTCCGTGGTTGTGTTCTGTTGTTCGAAAAGGTTCTGAACAATACTGGTAAATAGGGAAGCTAGATAATGGTGCAGATGTTGAAAATAATGATAGATCCAGGAAGAAAAGTGAAACGGATTTTATTCTAAATGGCGTAATTCGAAGCTTTTTCCAAAATGCGAGAAATTGGCGAATTTTGAAATTGATTTATAGAATGCGCGAATTTCTCACGGTAATCATCTTTCAATGCGAGAAAAGAAAAAAATATGCGAGATTCTCGCGTTCTCGCGCTGTAGTGAAAACACTGACTTAGTTATCCCTTAATTTCACATTTTGTCTTTTCCATTATTTATTTTTAGTTCATTTTTAACTTAAATTACACACATTAATCTCCATAATTTTTCGCCTGCATAAAAACCTTGAATATTGGTGAAAATAGATTTTTAAAAAATCATAATCTTAATAATATAGTTAAAAATTACCCTAAATAAAAAATATTTTTGACTTCAATCAATAATTTTAATTTTTATTATAAAAAGTCATTTGACCAAAAATAATGATTTTAAAAAAATCAAGTGATTCAAGTAATCAAGTGATTAAGTCAAATAAATCATGCCGATGATTAACCAAAATCATACACTAGAGAAAAGTTACCTGGTTTAAATCATCACAGCCAGTATTACTGTCAACCACATGGTTGAATTCGGCATTTTCTGCATCTCTTCCTGGAATCTCACTAGCACTTTTTAATGGAAAGGAAGATTGCTCCTTTACCTTATTAACATGCTGCACATCAGGGTTTAAATTATCACCTATATTTGAAATTGCATGATCAGGCTTTTTAAAGTTGCTAGGAATTTTGTCTCTCTCAATCCTATTTAAGTTAATTTGATCATCCACATTAGTGTGGCATTCACCGAACCGCTCAGGTTCATTGATATCAGAATGAGTGTTTTTGTTCCAAGTAGTAGATTCTTGTTCTTTAAAGTGGACGTAATTTCTGTGAGAAGGTTCCTTGGTGTTTCTCTGAGAGGACATAAAGTTAGAAAGACATTGTTCTGCGTTTCTATTTTGGCTAGACCGTACAAATAGGGTTTCCTGAAAACAAAAATTACACACAGATCATAATGCACACCAGTTCCAGTTATTCTAGATTTACAGTATAAAGGAAACAGGTCATAAGAATGAGATGGCAAAGAAAAAGAAATATATTTTTTTTTAAAGAAAGAAAATGTGTTTAAGGATTAAAAAAACTATTTTGATTTACAAAATTTATTAAAATATAATAAGTGAATTAAATACCTCTAATTCAGCAACATTAAAAAGTCCTAATTACCCTGAGCTCAAACTTCATCAATTTATAGATATTAAAAAGTTCATAATGGAAGATTTTTGAGAATGTAGTTATTTTTTTAACACTTTTTGAAAATTAACCAAATTTTTTTTAAAAAAAAAAAAAACTTAAGAAAATTACGGAATATTGATAAAAAAAAAAGGGGGGGAATTGTAGATTTCTGGTAAAATCTCAAGCCTGAAGTAATAAAAACACAAGTCATAATACTAATATGTACCATAAAATTTCAAATATTTTATCAAACTTAAAACTTAGTTTTATCACACATCTACATATTTACTAAACAAAGTCAACTTAAAATAACTACTAACAATAATTTTAAATATTTCTAAAGAAATATTATTATTCAACATTTTAATAATTTCAATACCTTTTTTAAACTAGATCTTTAGAGATGAACACCATTCTGAATATTTCTCATTTACAAATTTTGAGAGTTATAAAATATATGTAAAATATTGTTTGAAATCTGAGCATTTTGGAGGAAATACACCGATCAATACAAAATGATGTAACATGATATACATACATACAAAATCACTAATTTCATTGTCAGTTTTTTTAAAACCTTACTTTTAAACTTAATTCTTCAAATGATGTAAAATATATTCATGACATTTTTATATTTAATAAGATTACAGGCAATCCTATTCTTTGTCATATAAAGGATTTCAATTTTAGATACATTTTTTGATTCTTAACAGAAACGGATTTTAGAAGTTCTTAAAAAATCTGGATATAAAGTTATCCAACAAATCAAGAATTTGGAAAACACTAATAAATTGAGCCCGGATTTTGATGACCTAAAAAATCTCAACTAATGCCCTTAAAAAGTGCAAAAAATGCCCTTAAAAAGGGCAAAAGATGCCCTTAAAAATGCAAAAATTACACAAAAAATGCCTTAAATAAAGTAAAATATTGAATTAAAAAAATGTTTTGCTCTTTAAAATTATCATGAGTCATTTAAAAAATATAAAGCAATGCAATACTTGTTCTACGTTCACTAAAGTTTGAAAAATATGTTTTATATCCTAAAATAACAAAAANTTTTTATTGAATGAACCATAGAAGGGAGAGAAGTTTCTTTTGTTATCTATCTTAACAGAGAACATGAATAGATTTCCAAAAACTGTCTGTGCGCATGTTCCATATTATTTAGGCGAGGCCATTTGAGTAAATTATAGTTAGAGCACATATCATTTTTAAGTTCGTTTGGTGCTAAATTTTATCAGCATGCCGAAAAGGAAGGATTTGAGTCTTAAAGATAAATTCGAAGTGTTGCAAAACTATGATAAGCTTCATAAATGTAGTCAACGTGAAGCTTCAATGGAGATGGGGCTCATAACTGTTTCAAAGAAGTGATCAGCAAGGAAGAAAATGAAATGGACGAGAATTTTTCACGTTACGTAGCTATTGACAATAACCTGCAAAAATCAGGAGAAAAATCTGATTCTGAAATTGTTACAGACATCAAAAATAGCAAAGTTATTTTCCATCAAGAAATGGAGGAATCAGACTCAGAAGATGAAATAAACTCATCAGTGCCATCTTCAATGGAAGTCAGAAAAGCACATAATGTATTGCAGCAAGCTTTAGAACAAAGAGGAGGAATATCGAAAACTATAAAAACTTCTATAAACTCTCAAATGTTGAAAAGTTAACTTTAAATACTGCAACTCAAGCAATCATTGATCGTTTTTTTTGCAAAACTTTTGTAAATTTAATCTTATGTAGGGTTTTACTTCATTAAAATAATTAAATTAGTTAAAATAAAGCATTAATGTGGTCATTATTTCAGCTTTTAAAGTGTGTACATTTAGAATATATCGTTAAAAAAAAAACTTTTTTTTCAAATGTCGAATCGCCTCTTAATAAAATCAGCCGCTTAATAAAATCAAAAGAGCATAAAACGAAATTGATTTCAATAAACGGCGGGCACTGTACTGATAAAGTGAATAAGAATAGTCAAATTTTCTATCACTTCACACTAAAAATCCCATTAAACTTATGTATCATAAAAAAATGCATGCACTAATTTTACATTTTAACCCATTTCATGAAACTAGTTAAACTAAATGCATCAGTAAAAAAAGCATAAATTTCAAAATTTTTAAATTGAATTAGAAACTTCTATCAAGTCCCTTTTTAAAATCCTTGGGGACAATCTCATTTTTTTTCAATAAAAACAAAAAATCTATACCATACTGGAGAATATCAAAAGGAATACAAATAATTAGCTATCTAAATATTCTAATCATATGCTTAATTTCAATTTAGAAGTGCAATAATGAAACAATGATAACAAATCTGAAGTTGCAAAGTGAAAAAAACAATAAAATGATATTCAAGTAGTGATAGGGATAATATAAGTAATAAAAAAATCAAACCTGCTGTTCAGAGGAGTTATTATCAGTTGTTTTAACTTGTTTAGAAGATTTAGGTTTGTAATATCTATTCAAACCAGACTTTTTTCTTAAAAATGGTCGAACTGGTTTCTTAGAAGGTACACAAGGGAGGTCACAGTTTGGATCAATAGCTTTTGAAGCTTCATGGTTTGGTTTTTTCACTGATTTCTTTAATAAAAAAAATTGAAACATTCTTAATATTGATAAGATACATTATAATTTAAAACAATAACTAGACAATTCTAAATAAGGTGCAATATATCGAACGTTAAGGCTGTTTTTATGTTGTATGACATAAAATTTACCTCAATATTAGTTTTGGAGACAGCCGGACTATTTTCGGTAGAATCATTAAAGCAACGCAATATGTGGCCAGTAACTGAAGAATCGACAGTGGTATTTGAATTTTCAATAGACTGTAACTCAGTAGCATCCAAGTATCCTATAAAAGCACAAAATAACATTATGAGGCTTTATTTTCTAAATCTTTTTTAGTTTTGAAATTATATATTAAAATCAACATTCACAAAAATAAAAGTCTTAGTGATTTGTAAGAGAGATATACTATGATAAAATATACTTTTACAGATAGGAAAACTAAAGTTAAAAAAGCAAATAAAATAATGAAAAAAAATTATATAGATTTATATATTTTTTGAGAATCATAATTCCATATTAAGTGTGTTTATGAGTATGAATGCCTCAGACATGATGAAGATTCAGATATAAAGATTTTTATACAAAGCTAAAGTGATGTTGAAATCATTGGTATGTCACACGTACAAAAAAAAGAGAAAGAAAATAAAACGGTAAATGCCTTTATGTTGACTCATAGGCTGTGAATCTCCTGAACGAACCATGGCTGATTTCTCCCACGGCTTTGGAAATTTTTGCTTTTCTTGAAATAACTGAAACTGTTCCTTTCGCCACTGTTTAATACCATCTAAATCTTCTAAAAAAATTTATAACATAATTAGATAAGAAAATAAAATTATTCACAAAATTATTAAAAGAAGTTAATTTTGCTGAACTAAAGCATAAAATTAACAATAATACAAAGTGTAAAAAAATGTTCCTCATTGAAAAGCTAAATGAATGAAGGTTTTAAGTAATTTTAGGGTCGTCGGGCTACCGAAGCGGGGGTGCCATCTCCTCCGCAGAGGATCAAAATTGTGATGGCATGTCTTCGGATCATCCTCCGGGATGTTTCCCAGACCGTCGCCAGTAGCCCATTGTGCAGCTCTAGTGCGACGTAAATTAGCAACAACAACAACAACAAGTAATTTTAGATATTAATTTTATTTTTAATTACATTTCCTTTTTTTAAAAAAAAATTAATCCATTTAAAAATAAAATAGAAACAATAAGTAGCAACAATAACTAGTTTTTCTCTTTAAATCTATGATATTATAGTAAGTCCTAAGCAAAATAGGAAGCCTACTTTAAAGCTATTGAAATGGGGGAGGGAACTCATACCTACAAACAGGGTTGTAAAAATGCTGCTCCCCCCCCAGAAAAACCAACCCACAGATTTTTTTTTTTTTTTCCAAGAGCTTNTTAAGACACGGTTCCCAGCAGATCACCGAAGTCAAGCATCACTGCCTACGGTCAGTGTGCGAGTGGGTGACCACTTGGATCAGTCTGCGTAGTGACCGAGGATGTGCGGTATTGGTCCTCGTTAAACTGTTCTACCGTAAAGAGCTGAACCTCACTTGCAGGCCGTCGGGCAACCGAAGCGAGGGTGCCATCCCCTCTGCAGAGGATCAAAATTGTGATGGCATGTCTTCGGATCATCCTCAGGGGTGTTTCCCAGACCGTCGCCAATAGCCCATTGTGCAGCTCTAGTGCAACGTAAATTAACTATAACTACAACTTAGTGATTTGTAGGAGAGATATACTATGATAAAATATACTTTTACAGATAGAAAAACTAAAATTAAAAAAGCAAATAAAATAATGAAAATAATTATATAGATTTATATATTTTTCGAGAATTATAATTCCATATTAAGTGTGTTTATGAGTATGAATGCCTCAGACATGACGAAAGTTCAGATAGGAAGAATTTTATACACAACTAATGTAATGTTAAAATCATTGGTATGTCACATGTACATTAGAAGAAAAAAAAAATGCCTTTACGTTGATTCATAGGCTGTGATTCTCCCGAACAAATCATGGCTGATTTCTCTAAAGGCTTTGAAAATTTTTGCTTTTGCTTTTCTTGAAATAATTGAAACTGTTCCTTTCGCCACTGTCCAATACCATCTAAATTTTCTAAAAAAAATTATTACATAATTAGGTAAGAAAATAAAATTATTCACAATTTTTTTTTTTTAAAACAGCTAAATGAATTATTATTTATTAAAAGAAGTCAATTTTGCTGAACTAAAGCATAAAATTAACAATAATACAAAGTGTAAAAAAGTGTTCCTCATTGAAAAGCTAAATGGATGAAAGTTTTAAGTAATTTTAGATATTATATTTTCTTCCTTTTTTAAAAAAATTAATCCATTCAAAACTAAAATAGTAACAATAAGTAGCAACAATAACTAGTTTTTCTCTTTAAATCGATGATATTATAGTAAGTTCTAAGCAAAATAGGAAGCCTACTTTGAAGCTATTGAAATGGGGGAGGGAACTCATACCTACAAACAGGGTTGTAAAAATGCTATTTTTTTTTTTTTTTTCAGAAAAACTAACCCACTAAGTTTTTTTTTCAAGGGCTTTGGCTTTCTTTTTTAAGGGTTCAAAAATTGGTCTTTTTCAAAATAAATTTAGTTTTTCATAGTTTTCTTTAATTCTTGATATTCTTACAGTAAGCCTTGCTGCAAGAATAAATACAATTAATTTGACTAGTGATTAAGCCATTAATGACTATAACTATTAATACATTTTATTATCAATGTCATTTACATTGATAACTTAGCAATATTTTTAAAGGCAGTAATAGAATTCAAATATCTCTGAAGTTACCTATTCTGTTTTGGAATTATAAAAAACTACTAAATGTTAAAGAGAAGAAATAATTTAATTTAAATGAAAAACATCAATTTCCAAAGTAAATTTTTAACATAAAAAATGTATTTATGCAATATGGCATTGCATTACTTTCTCAATGTATTTTTATTTTTTATGTACAATAAAAGAGATCTTCTAGAATAAGCTCCAGCATTTCAATAACAAGGAAAAGATCAGAACAAGAATTCTAGAACATATATTTCACCAGTTAAAAGGTTCTAACATATAAAAGTATCATTTGAAACAATATGTAATAAGACTCACAGGATCAGAAAATAGTATTCAAATGTATTTTTATGAATAAATAAGTTTCCCATTTCCTTGAATTGTAATTCTTAAAATATATAATGTATTATGTTATAACAGTAGTTTCAATAGTATTGTGAATTAGTATTTCCATTTTTTGTGAGAATACCTTGGGACATAATTCATAATTTCTAATAGGAGTTTTTAATAAAGTTGATTAAAAAATTTAAAGCACAGAAAATAAAAGTAATGGAGAGATAAATACTTCTATGTATGTAGTTTATATTTTATTCTATTATAAACTTAATATTTAGAGTTGATTAGGTTAATAATAAAATGCAATTATGAAAAAACCCACTTGAATCTGGCTGGTAAAATCATAAAAACCTTGACTATAATATTTATATTTGAAAATTTAAAAGTTTTTTTTTTTTAAATATTATAATATATCATAATATTATTTAGTAATATTATTATAAAATTATATAATAATATTATTTTAATAATATTAAAATTATAATAAAATATTATAATAAAAAATGCAATTTGAAATGTTCATGAATGTTTCACAATTTTCATCTTAAATATTAAAAATGCTTTTCAGTTTACACTTAAAATTGCATAAAATTAATCATTGATTTGAAAATAAAAATTTGGTTATTTAGAAAAGAAAGTTTAGTAATTTAGTTAAAATTCTTAAATTTATTTTATAAAATATAATTTTAAGATTATGCATGTAGAAGTGAAATTCATATTAAACATATCCATTGATAAGTACATTTAGCATACTATTTAAAAATTGTTTTCATTATTCATACTTAATAGCATTTGGTCTTGAAAATCAATATGATATTTGAAATTATAAATTAAATGTACAATCTGTACGTATAATACAGTAGCATATAATTTGATTGCAGTATTTCAAAAGATCTTTTTATAATTATAAGATAAAGTTCTTCACTCCTTTAAGTAAAACAGTGAAAAAAACTTCAGTTGTTTGAATTTTTTAAGAAATTCGTTTAATTTATTTATTTTCTCAACCTTCGCTTTTATTTTTATTTATTTTAGAATAATTGATTAAATGATTAAGAACTAAGATTAAAGTTATAAAATGCTTAAAATTTTAATTCAATTCTTGGTATTTCTTTATTGAAAAGAGTTTCTTCCAATTGGGATGTATTGTTAGAGATTTACCAGAAGAGTTAGAAATCTATAGGTTATTTTGATTAAAGGAAAAAAATATAATAACTACATTTGGTTATTCCTTTTGCCTTCTCATACACATAAAATATTCTCCAGATGTTATCAAAATAAACAATTCATTTTGCAAATATATGGTAAAAAAAAAAAAAAACTATTATTGTATAACATTTATTTTTGGTATCTTAATTATTTTGTATCTTATTTAGAAGTAATAAATATCTCTATACGAAATTATGATGTTATCATTCAAGATTTGGCTCTTGTAACACTAAAGAAATGCCTTTTTTATTTATTTGTTTTTAACATTTGCAAATTTCTTGAATGTTTCACAATTTTCATCTTAAATATTAAAAATGCTTTTCAGTTTACACTTAAAATTGCATAAAATTAATCATTGATTTGAAAATAAAAATTTGGTTATTTAGAAAAGAAAGTTTAGTAATTTAGTTAAAATTCTTAAATTTATTTTATAAAATATAATTTTAAGATTATGCATGTAGAAGTGAAATTCATATTAAACATATCCATTGATAAGTACATTTAGCATACTATTTAAAAATTGTTTTCATTATTCATACTTAATAGCATTTGGTCTTGAAATCTATAGGTTATTTTGATTAAAGGAAAAAAATATAATAACTACATTTGGTTATTCCTTTTGTCTTCTCATACACATAAAATATTCTCCAGATGTTATCAAAATAAACATTTCATTTTGCAAATCTATGGTAAAAAAAAAAACAACTATTATTGTATAAAATTTATTTTTTGTATCTTAATTATTTTGTATCGTATTTAGAAGTAATAAATATCTCTGTACGAAATTATGATGTTATCATTCAAAATTTGACTCTTGTAACACTAAAGACATGCCTTTTTTATTTATTTGTTTTTAACATTTGCAAATTTCTTTTAATTTATTTTATATTCTGTAATTTTGAAACAAATAAATGAATTGTAAGATATTAGTAGTAGAAACATATAAACTTTGTACTAAAATGTCATTTTGTTATACTTTGTTTGAATTAATTTTAATTCATAGGTCCTCTATTTAAAAGAGCAATATTTCACACTAATAAGATATAATTATATAACACGGGGAGAGGGAATAATTGGATAATGAGCTGGTCTAACTTTATCCCGATAGCTACTCTTTTTTGAAATAGCCACTGTATAACATACTATTAAGAAGTTTCAGAAGCAACACATTTTATTTCAAAATATAAAATTTACCTTTTCAAAAGAAGAGGCGAGAAAAAATTATAAATACCTAATATTTTAAGGACAGCCTGTGGTTTTTGTGTTGACACACTCATGATTTATGTTTCAATTCTAAAATAAGCAACAAATAATATCAATCCAATATTTAAATACACATTAAAACTTATTTCGCTTCATAAAGTTATAAAAGCAATTATCGTATTCTAGACAGAATGTGATAAAAAAATCTTAATGCATGAAAAAATTAGTTGAAAAAATGAAGAATTTTTCTTTCTGTCAGTTAAATGATAATTTTTTAAAATTTTTATATCATTTTTGGAAAAAAATTGTCTTCTTTAATTTAATAATGATTTGCGATTTTTTTATTTTTATTTCACTGGAACAATAAGGAGAGGTGGAAATATTGAGATTTCGAATTATTGAGAACACATACCAGCAGTTTCCCATGCTAATTAACTCTCATAAATGTTAAAATTTTCATACTGTACTTCTATTAGACATAGATAACGTTTTGAAGATGATAAGATATAATTTTCTCCAACTAGTTGGATGAATTCACAGCATGCAATTTAGGGAATATTTCCGTATTGTGATCAGTAACGCCAACTACAATCACCAAGTTGATTTTAAACGGGAAATATTAAAAAAATAAAAACATGCAGAGGTTTGTCTCCCTCTAATTTAAATGCAGTATAAATCTAGATCCCATAATTAGTTGAGTAAAATAATTTCAACAATTATTTAATAATTATATTATAATAATGTAAAATAATTTNATATATTTATATACATTCTGAAACATTACAAACAAAAAAACAATTAATATGAACCAAATCTTTATCATAGGAAAATATTGTTTATGTTTTAAAATTTTAGGAGCCTAGAAATATTCCTGAAATATTTTCATCACTTCTTTGAATCCTTTACAGGGTATCTGCCACATTTTAGATTTTCAAATTCATGACTTAACATAGTTACTATTTTCTCCGAAAAAAACAGAATAATAAATTTAAAAAGCATTATAAAAACGTTAATTGAAATGATAGGTATTACCAAAACTGTTATACTCAGCATCTTCATATTTATTGATTTTTAAAATTAAAAAGCAGAGTAAACAAAGAGTTGAAGCAATAAAATAGCTGAACAAATAATAGCTGAGCAAATAATTTTCATTTTTACTGCAGAATTATATTCTAAAGATACTTTTCTTGTTCATCAGAAAGGTAAGAAATACTCCTGACTTTTCTGTTCTCGCTTCAGGATGAAAAAAAATTTGCCAATAATCCGCTTGCTTCAGCTAGAATTTTAAATTGATAAAATAAAAAAAATAATTAATAACAAAAATTCTGAAATCACAGAAGTTTAAAAGATATTTCGCTCTAGAAATGATGTTTTTTCTTTCATTCTTTAAAAGTACACCATAATTTATAAAGAACATGATATAAACATTTTATATTTTAATAAAATAGGACTCTGAGAGGGGATTTTGTTACAAATTCAGATAATCAGAACACCATGAAATTGGGGGGGGGGGATTCCATTTTAAAAACAACATTTTCGGAGACCTAAATGCATGACTTTCTTTAAAAAAAATAGTTAAAATCATGACAAATTTTGTTCAATACCAAAATTCATGACTTTCCAGGTGCGCGGATACCCTGCCTTTAATAACAATACAAACTCAAAATAAAAAATACACGGACAGGTCGTACAGTTTTTTTAAAAAAAAGACGAATTTGTTTATTAAATCATGTCTATGAAATCATCATGAACGGAGTCGTATTTCGTTCTTGTTTATAAGTTGAAAATAGCTTATTATATGAAAACTGATCCCTATAGCTAACGAAATTCACCATTTTTTACATATATTCAATATTTCTAACAAAATGATTATAAGAAATTGTTTTAAATATAAATTGTTGCACACAAATACCTTTAAAATGTCATTATTTTTCTGACAGAAGAATCAAAATATAGAACGATCATCAAATTAAAGCGCCAGTAGATAACTCAATTGTTGGTTTCTGTCACTAATTCACCGTGATCACTAAGATATGAATTATTTGTTTTTACTGATCGCACTGGTCTTGAGTGCCGGATTTTTCATAGGAACCCGCAAGAGGAAGTGAAAATCCAATTTTTTCGGTGGCAACGAAAAATAGGTTACTTTTTTCAATCATCGTGGCGACTTTTTCCATCTTTAAAATCACCAGTGTTCGTATGAATATTTGTTATTGCTTGTTTAATACATGTGATGAAATTTTACAGCATGTAATGAATATCAGATCTGTTGTCGTAAGTAAAAATTATTATTATGTTAATCGTACATATTTATTGCATTTGTTTTTTTAACTAATTAATTTTGAAAAGATTGCATAAATGTTGATATATTACGTTCCATAAAACTTAAAATCATTCATGTGTTATTTTTCACTGAGAATGAAATTTGTAATGCATTTATAACTCCCTCTATTAGAAAATTGTTTTTAGATGCTTAAATACTAATAGATTTAATTAATAAATAATTATTATAATAATTATTTATTAATACTGTTATTACATAATTAATGCTAATAAGTTAATTACAACTAAGTGACTAACTACAACTTGATTCGAAAACTTTGGTTTTACTAACTGGTAATTAGATATTAGAAAATCATTTTTCTTCGTTGACTATGTATATCAGTGTTTTTTAACCTTTTTGGTATAATGGACCCCCTTTAAAATTTTTTAAGTCACGGACCACCCCCCTGTGAAAGAAATAATTTTAAAAAACATCAATTATTAGAAAACATTTAATTTTATTATTTTAATGGTATACAAAATTTTTAATGTGAAAGTTGTTGCCCACTTTTCCTCAATAAATTGAATTGAGGAATGGTTTTCGAACAAAGAAATGCGCATATCATGTTCAACATTCAATCGATTTCGATGTTTTGTTTTTATTCTCACTAAAGGGAGAAATCTCGCTTCCCAAAGATACACTGTAGCAAACGGAATTATAGCTGTCATAGCTCGCTTTACAAGCAATTGGTAAGCTTCTCTCACAGAAGACCAGAACTTTCCGAGCTTTTTTTAATCGAAATCAATTTTTAACAGGGTCTTTTTTCTAGGATCAATAAACTCATAATTGGCAAGGTTCATATTATCGATACAGTCAATATCACAAAGATCTTTGTGATATTGACTGTATCGAAAGAGATTCCCAAGTAGCACTTAATATTAGATAACATCAGAAAATCGGTAAAATCTAACGCTATCTTGCACAACTTCTAATATTAGAAAGATACAAGAGGTCGTTGTTTGCTTTGCATTATATAATATTAGATTCTATGCAAACTAATATAATACCATAATATTATTTTGCATTAGTTTTAATGCTATATAATATTAGATTTTGTATTTTCTGATATTATCTTGCGTTGCTTTTTGGAGTAAGCAAGAGGAAGATATGGATGGTAGTGGAGTAATTCGGTAATATAATTTTACTTAATTTTCTGTATTGTTGTGAAGCAGTAAAACATAGAACAATAGTTTTATGTCATTCCATGCATTATTTACTTAGCAATACAGAAATACTACTAGTAGATAAAATTATATTAGCGAATTCTGCTACCTTCCATTTTCCTCCTTCTTACTCCAAAGTATATTTTATGTTCAGCTGATTTTTTTGAATATTTCAAACTTAATTAGGAAATAATATTATATCGCAACTTTTATTGATATTTTTGATTGATATACAAATTTTATATCATTAATAATTTTCAAGTCTTTAATTTTAAAATGTACTCTTGAATTTTTTTTTTTTTTAAAAATGAGCTTATTTTATAAAAATCTCAATTGAATTTGTAATATATAGATAGTTTTTAAAATGCGTAACTTAAGTCATTTGTAATTTCACAATTATCATTCATTATTTATGTTCTTCAGAATATTGTAAATTAAGAAAATATTGTAAATTAAGAAAACCACTCTACATAATTGCTAAGTTAAATTTACATTTTAATTGAGTTGAAAATTTACCTTAACTTTTTTTCTTTCTATATAACTAAGTCATTCATTTCCAAAAATATTAAAATAAAATTATATTTCGAATTTTTAAATTGTTATTTTTTGTAATAACTGAGACAGACAATAAAGAAAATTGAAAAATATTCAAATTATTTACCTGCATAAATTATTTCACTTCTATCACTGAAATTAAATCGAGACATTCTTACGTAACTTTATCCTCTTAGAATATGAAATTTTACTTACAAAACACTCGAAGCAAAACCTTAAGGCACCTGTACAAATATTTTCAGGGAGTGGAAACAAAAAAAGCCTTTATGAATTTTATTTAAAAAAACTTGCAATTATTTGTAATGTAAAAATAATTTTACATTGGGACATTAGAGATTTTTATTTAATTAAAATTTAGATAACATTTAAACGTCAAAACCAAGAAGAAAAAAAAAGCAAATATTGCATTTTATCATTATTAAATTTGTACAAACATTTAATTGCATGCAAGAATAAGACGAAAAAGCATAACATACTTTTTTACTATAAGTTTCCTTTTGTATTGATCCAAATTTGACTACCACCAGTTACTTTTTAAAAACCTTACTGTCACAAAATTTTTCTTTAAAATCAATCAATTCATTGTTTGTATTTCGCTGATAAGAGTTTATGCATTATGAACATAGTAAAAACAAACATAGCATTATAGGAAAACGTCTTGAATGGGACTTTTTTTTAAAAAAAAAGAAGATGCAATCATACATGTTTTCACACAGAATATAAAAGACCTTTCAGATGAAAGTTTAAGCAATATTCTTTTCTAAATTGATTAGGAATTTTTATCGTAATATAAATGTTATTCAGTCAGAAAATTTTTTTTACGGTTATAATTATTTTACAATTATATGATTTTAAACATGATAAAAATAAAAAAGCATAAACTTTTTGTCACAAATTTCAAATGAATAATTATGTGAAAATTTCCAAAATTAAAATAATAAACATAATGTTGATGATGAAAATCCTTACGAGTTTGAGTTATAATAATAATCAGCATTAAAAAAAATTGCTTCCGATACTGAAAGATTAAAAATAACCAAATTTTAAATATATTCAATTGTTTCCATGATACGTAAGCACTATCGACTAAAAATATTTTTTAACGTCATATTTTATAAAATTTTATCAATGCAAATATTATACCTGACAAATCAAATTTTTTTTAAATGTTGAAGATTGTTGTTGTTGACAAAGTTGTATAAGAAATTACACGCTACAGTAATTAAGAAAAAAAAATCCATAATTAGCATAACTATTTCACAGCATAATAATTTTATTGAAAAACAAAACACACTGTAATATAAATTTCATCCAATTGTAAATGCAATACCTTACCTTCATTGTTTGAAATTAACGTCGATAACCTTTTGGTGAAACAAAAGTTAAAAATACTTAATTGTTATTAAATAAAATAATTTTTTTTCATGACTTGAAACTGTTTGATACAGTTTGAGTTTACTCTTCCAATTGTTAGTCTTTATTTATTTGATAATATATTTCCAAGCTGTCATCAAATGCTTTGATGAAAAATTCAGCAACAGTTTGTATGCACCACAAAAAACAGGGCTGAGCTTCACAAGTTTCCCTCTTTCTTCAAACTTTAACATGACATCTTTCTTCAACATGAGGACTTTCCGCCACAGCAGATTTAAAGTGATCCTTGCTGAATATCCACACTGGTTAAATCATTCGCAGTAAGGATTGAACTTAGAATTCCATCAGAGTGTGCAGTTTCCATTTGTAGTGTTCAACAGTTTCTTGATAGTAGATTTCCTTGAAGATGAAAAGCTATACTGAAATTTAAGAAGAAAATAAATTAGATTTTACAATGAAGAACAGAAAAAAAAGAAAACAAATTTGAATCTATTAAACATTGAATATTTATTTGAAACTTTAATTATTTAATTTAAAAATGTTTTTTAGAAATTGTAATATCCTTTACAACGAAATTCAATGGGTAAATTCTGGAATCGATACTAGCGTCAAAAAAATTTCGTTAGTGTCACACAAAAAATAACACAGTGGGAAGGAGATTAACTAAAAGAATTTAGCTCATAAGCGCTCCCAAGCAAACTATCACATATTTCTTTTTTTAAAAAAAAAAATTTAAATTGCAAAACCTTTCAATTTATTTTATTAAACCTGAAAATAACTACTCACTATGTGACAAGTCAACAAAAAGAGTGCCGAAAAGTATTAAATAAACAAACGCTTATTTTAAAAATCGTTTAATTTATAAGTACGTCAATGTAAAAAGATACTATGAGACTTCAAAATCATCAATTTATGGTTGAAAAAACCATATAGAAGGAGAATTCTTTAACAATTTACATATCATACTTCAAAGTTGTAATATATAATATTAAATATATTTTTTCATAACGTTCTCTAAAAGTCAGTATAACTAAATTTTGTCACATTTATTTTTTTATTGTTTAATTTTCAATTATCGGATCACAAATTCATTAAGTTGATTATAAATAATTCATAAAATACTTGGTGAATCCAGTTTTTAAAAAACGGTTAATCCTTTGCTGGGCATTAATTTCATATTAAAAAAGAATAATTACGCTTTTATTAAAATGTAGTAGGGTAATTTCTAAAATATGAAATTAAAACTATAAGTACTGTCGAAGTTATAATTCGAAAATTGAATTAATAAAATTTATTTAAAAATGCTAAACGTTGTAACATAGGGAAAAGTTACACGAGAACATGCCTATTCAATATTAAAGTAAAACTAAATCGCCCGCCAATTGTTGGACAAGAAGATGGTCGTTCACGTGTCTCCATATGAGTAGCATGAGGGAGGGGGGTAGGCTTTTTTTTGTTGATAGAAAACTGTTCCTTTATTTTGATTTTTTTGTATATATGCATATTAATTTTTCATATGAGTGTATATTTATTTATAAATGTATATATATAACTTAAAATAAAGGAACAGTTTTCAAAAAACAAAAAGCGTGCTTCCCCCTCAGGCTACACCTTGGTTTCGAAAAAACAAGGTACCATGTGCAAAAAATGCAGCGAAATTTAATTTACACATGGCTGACAACAAATATTTTTGTTCGTAACAATTATTTTTAACTGTTCCAGTGAGTTTTTTTTCCTTTGAAAACATACTGGGGAAAATAAGAGATAGCTTTCAAAAATTAAGAATTCTCAATAACAGTCGATAGTGTTAAAATTTTTTTTGATCTGAAAATTCCTGTGAAAATACTATTTTAAACAATTTATTGTTGTTAAAAGTCGTTTTTGTTGCGAATTAATAAATGGACTATGACGAGGCATTTAGTTTTTTACGCTAAATCCTTTGAATTGATCGGCACAATAGTTTTGAAGTAATAGGGATTCTATGCACAAAAAGTACTATTTTGCACTTGTACATATTTAAGCTTCTGACATTGCTATCTAAAAAAATAAGGTATTGTTCCCTATTGCTATTTTAACAGATAAGGTATTGTTCCGTATATTTTTGACGTTTAATAAGTATCAGTTACATTTTTATTTTGTTTTGTTTAATTAAACAGTATTATAGTTGCACTGTAATTATAAAGAATAAAGCGTTTGCAACGTTTAAACTACCATCTTTGTCATATAGACTAAAGTTAATTTCTTTCAAATTAGCACAAAAATAAAAAACTTAAAGAAATAAGTTTCTTTTTTTTTTTGTTGTTGTTACTTACACTTTACTTGACAATGTCAGGTGCGTAAACTAGTCAAAATTTGTACCATGTATACATAACCGTGGTAGCTTCTGCGCCATAACTTCTGTAGATTAATAATTTGTTTTATAACTGGCGTTAAGCGACTGACCTATATTTTGCTTTACGAATATCAATGTTCAATTTGAAACCTTGCAATTTTGAACCCAACACAGAAGACAAGGATACTCTTATATTAGTATAGAGCAAACTAGAATGAATGAACCCTTTTTGAATTCGTGATAGAACTAACCCACATTTGCCTTAAATGGAAAGAAAAACCATTGAAAAATCTCACGTGAATCCAGATGGCAATCAAATTCTCAACAATGATCCGTCAATTATTGATGATATTTTACGTCAGCACTGCAACCAGTGCGAGCCGGCAGCATAATTTGTAACGACCTGCCGTAGCTCTACCTCTTGAGTGATTGCAACTCATAGACTAGTATGAGTACACCTGGTAGGCAGCTTATTGAATTTCATATTATTCGATTTCGTAAAATATATATGAATGCAATGCTTCCAAAAGATCTAAATAGTCTTTTGTTAGCTAAAACAGGCGCTCAAGGTCAAGCAATTTCTTACCACTTACTATGAAGAGGCTACTTGACAGTTTGCTAATGTGTTGATTTTTTTTTTAAGATTTTCGTTTCAAATTCTATTTCTACTATACTAGTAACACTGATACAGGAGTTGATAATTTTTATTCATGCATAATTATTCACGTCTAGTTTAAGAAGTTAAAACAAATTTAGTTAATATTTTTTATCATTTTAGTAATGCTAATGGTATTTGTAAGTTAATTCCAAATATTTTCGAGTTAATTAATTAAGTTAATTTTAAATTATATATATAAAAGTTCAAAATGAAGATAAAAGAAAGGAAAATTATAGACATATGAAAAAAAGGGGAGGGGGAATAATAATAAAAAAAATAACAAACAACTGATTTAAAAAAAAAAAGATTAAATTTTTTTTTAAAAAAAACCGGAAAATAAAAGATACATATATACTATGTATAAGTAGGTTCAAAATGTAGAAAAAACATGGAAAAATTACAGAACAATGAAAAAAGAGAATAGACAAATAATAAGAGAATTCGGAAAGAAAAAAAAATAAATATCCGGGGGAAAAAGATATCTTTTTATCAGCCAACACGATTATATATGCAAAAAGAAGTGCTTTCTAATATTGTAGCAATATAGCCAAAGCGAAATTTATCAATACAATAGTGTGAGGAATAATAAAAAAAATATAACCCTTTTTGTATTTATTTAATATATACATACTCACACACATATATATATATATAGGCTATATGAACTAGGTTTTATTCAAGTATTATTTAAGTCTAAGGGCTAATTGTTATAAATATATATACATAATTATAACAATTAGCCAATACATTCTATTTCCTCCCTTTCATTTTTATTAGATATCTCTCTTAGAAATAAATTATTTCGCTCTTACATTTATTAAATTACTTATAAACTGAAACATTTATTATTTTTTTGTTTTTAAGAAATTAAAAATTTAATGGAATATTATTAAGGCTATTTATAATTAATCTTTAATTTTAGTATGGACTAATTTAAATATTGAATAAAAATATAATTTGTAAACGTAATATTTATATATTTTTTGTTTAAAACGTAATGAAACAAGTGCGTATTAAAAAAGAAAATACTACTGAGGAAAAAGTGAAACTTTAGATCACTAAAATTAATTGACAATATTACAGGGGGTTTCGCGATGACCACCCTTATTATGTATGTTTTCACAATAATGATCAGCTGGTACATGAATAAGCAATTAACTGAATCAACGACTAAATTATTGAAAAAAATAAATAAATAACCAGATCAAAGAATGAGTCTCTTTATTATTACATCCATTCATTCCAATCCGGATATCCTGGATCATCTTCAAATTCATCTTCCTAAGTTAATTCGTCTTCTCCTTCTCCTCTTGAATTTTCATTTTCTTTGGCATCAAATTCTCTATTCCTTCTGTTTCTGCTGTAGGTGTCATAATTTCTAGCAATTTCAATCCCTTACTCGAAGCAGGCCCTGCAATAAACAAAATGAACTTTGACTTATTTATTTTTACTAGGTGGGTGATGATCCCGCCCCCTGCTCACTTGATGGCCTCTCATATCTTTTCTTCCTTTGAAATTCCATACTTCCCTCCCACAAAAAAAGAAAAAAAAATTAATAAATTTGTTTATAAAATAAATAATTATAATTGAATGAAAAAATCATTTTGCTAAAACATTAATTGTTACAAAGTGAACGATCACTTGGATTCATAAAATAATCAATTGAACTTAAAAGAAATATTTAAACTTAGGAATGTTGATTTCGTAATTTCAAGTTTTTGCGCAGGAATTGAATAACCCTTACGATTTTTTGGCACAGAGAGATCTTTTTAAAGAAATTTTTGCTACTAATGTTTCTTTATTTTTTTCTTCTTATACTAAGCATACTTAGTTTTAGTGTGTCAATTACATATTGTTTAAAATTTAAATAAATTATTAAAATTTTATTTTAAAAAATTATTTAAAATAGAAATTTTATTTTAATGGAACCAAAAGCCTCTTTTTTGATTAAAAAAGTGTGTTTATTGAAAAAAATATTATTTTAAAATGGCTAAAGCATAATTATATCCAAAAATAAATACCTAAGTTATTAATAGGTAAAGATTTATCAATTAAGTAAATGTTTGAAATTGAAACACAAATCTTACTTTCAAAACTAAAAATGAATGCAAAAATTAAAATTTATTAAATGGTAATTTGAACACTCGGACAGACAGACTTCACATCGTCTAAAAATTTTTGCTATTAAGCTGTATGTATGTATGTATATATATATATATATATATATATATATACACAACTTATTTTATGAGTTCTATATACTAACTTGCAGCTTATGCTCAGTAAATAAAACTTATTAATTTTCTTCGTTTTTCTTTTTATCCTTTTTTTATTTATTTATTATGCTATATACAACGAAGAGCCATTACATTAGGGCCACCCTCCATCTATAACAATAGGCTCGCCCAGGTTTTCTTGGGGCACATTAGGACCCATAATCCTCATAGAACAATCCCTGACGTCTGTAAGCTACTTGAACATAGTTGCAGACCACGTTCACCCATTCATGGTTCAACAGCTTTTCCTGCAGGGGGTGGTGTTTACCAACAGGATAATGCACCATGTCATAAGGGTCGAATCGTCATGGATTGGTTCGAGGAACATTCCAGTGACTTTCAAGTCACGCCTTGGCCCCCAAATTCACCTGACCTTAATCCAATAGAGCATTTGTGGTCCTACTTGGAAAAACAAATTCGTGCTGCCACGCTATCCCCTCGCAATGTGAGGGAATTGCAGGACCAGTTGGTGAGCGCTTGGTACCAGATACCTGACTACCTATCAGCACCTTGTGGAATCAATGCCACGGCGGGTGCTAGTAGTTTTGAGGGCTAAAGGTGGTCCTACATATTATTAGCAGGGTGGTCATAATGTAATGGCTCTTCGGTGTATATTTCTTAAGGTTGGAGTATTAAAAGTCAATAAAAAATATGAAAATAAAAATTATAATAAAATAATGTAATAAAACAATATAATAAATAAATCATTAATTGAATAAAATTGTTTACTTTTAGTATGATTTACCAGTACGTCGACTTATCAACGATTTTTTGAAATGCTTATTTTCATTCTCCAGAGGATTTATGGTATTTTGTGGATCCGATTTGTTCACAAACTCTCCTCTGGAGTGTTGTTGTGTGTTCACCCTGCGCCAAAAGCTTTTGAACACCTTTGTATTGCGCAGCCTGGTCACTATAGATTATACCAGTTTCGGGATGGCAGTACCGGTGTATTATTGGCCACAAATCCCTCTTTTTCTTCTCTGCTGTTAAAATGAACAATCCTTCTTTGTTCTCTCTACAGTACATACCTGAAATGATAATTTATACCAAATAAAAATTATCCTAAGATAAACCACAAAATAAAGACGAAAACAAATTTAATAATAATTACAGTCTAATAAAAGAATATTTAAAACCAAAATATAAAAAATTTTGTATCTATGAAAAAGGTATTAAATCCGTAATAAAGATCAAAATAACCTAATTTATCTATTTTGTTTCTATTTTCGTTAATTTTGTAAATGCTTAGCAAACGCGGTTTGTGTGTGAGAGGCAGTTTTTCTTCCTCTGTTGTATTTTCTTCTGGTTAAAAAAGTTTCATGGACCATGATTGTGTTGTCTGCAAAATAATTTGATATTAAATACGTTGCTAACATAATTAAAATCGTTTTTTTTTACAATAACTATGATTAGTATGAAAAACAGAGGGAAAAAAACTGAATAATTTTTGATTGCTGGCAGTGGATGACGTATTTGGACTCATTCTTTAAGGTCCCAGAGTCTGACCTCAAATATGCTAATTAGTTAGTGAAGACGATGTTTTAAGCCACGAAACCAGATACAAAAACGTACTTTTATAAATTAAAGTACCTTTTTTTCCCGAAGGATTTAGATTTCTGTTCTCCAAAATATAGGGTGTACCCGCTATCTGGGAAATATGAACCCCGTATGCTTGTAAAATGACGGATTGTAAAATTTAAACCCTGACAAATTAAGAACATTTTATTCTGCTTAATAATATATTGAACAATAAACAATACTGGAATAATAATTGATTTCACAAAATAAACTTAAAATAAATTTTTAACAGTAATCAAGTTGTTAATAAGATAGCAGCAAATTATTTTTAGTTAATTAAACATGAAAACGATTTCAGACAGTTCAGCACAATTAATGACAACAAAACATAAAAATGACTCACCCCGAAATTAATAAAGCTAATAGCTATCGATAAATAAAAATTAATCTTGAACGTATCATTGTAATTTCTTTGGGAGCTGGCCCAGAAAAGAAATATTATAACCATCTACATCACAACGAAATCGTAAATTAATTTGCGCAGTGGCGAAAAATAAAGTAAAGGTATAAGTGCGAAAATGAAACTTACTACTGCGCAGACTCCTGCAAAAATTGTGCTGACATCTCTGAATTAGAATTAAACAAAGTAAATGATATTTAATGAAATGATGTTGCTATCTTTTAAGAGTTACAATTAGGTTTTAAAGCAATTAATTCAAATTGAAAACTAATTAAATATTAATAAATGATAAAATTTTTAAAACTAAACAGACCCTATAGTTTGCAATTAAATATTAAATTAAACTCTATGAGTAAAAATCTGTTTTAATAACAAAATTCTTGATTATAAAATATTTTTGATTGCAAAACAATAGTTAAAAAAAACTATTTACTTTTGGCTCATAGTTGCGTTCTGTCAGCTCAGTTTTATGATTTTTAGAGAAAACTAATTAAGAAGATGTCTTTAAAGGAGAAGTAGTGTTTAAAATGTTGCAAAGAGAAGGAATAATAGAAATTTAAACTAAGCGAAATAACGAAAATGAAATAAAAAAAATTTATAAAAATAATTAAAAATCAAGAAAAATTTTAAAAAAATTAAATTCAAATTGAGTTAGAATTGTATTTTATACTATTTTGATTTGCGCCAAGTTTTCTAAGCAAATTTATTATCATACCATCACAGATAACGTTAACCATCACAGATAACCTCTTGATATTTTGAAAGTATCAGAATATTGAACATTATGGGGTTAAATGTAGGCTTTAATACAATGAAAAACAATGCCTTATTTTAGTTGTCCTAATATAATTCGAAATAAATTACGCTTTCACACACTTAACCTATTTTTAGGTTAACTAAAATAATAAGATCAAGTTTAAAGCATTTTTACATGTTTTTATTAATAATAAATGAATCAATGAAGCAATTTAAATTATGGATAATTTATGAGTTAAGATTTATTTGGATTCTTGGTGACTACTTAAAAAATTAACAAAAGCATTTGGAATCATTAAAAAAAGAAAGAAGGAAAATATTATTTACCAGGTCCTACTAATTGGTGGTAATTATGTGAAGCAATAACTTCACATATCTCGCGCAGGATATGAATAATAATCTGAGACGGTTTCGCATGAAATGGATGGCAAACCTCTTGATCTTTTCCATGAATTTAGTTCCAGAATTAGATCAGTAACTTTCATCTTTGATATAAACATTATAACAATCGCCAAAATATCGTTGAAAAGTACTTTGCGCCCGTTAAAAAAAATTTTATCTGTGGGTGCAACAGTTGAATTGCAGCCAGTTACGTATTTGTTTTTGCAAGTATGCCGAAATTTTAATTTAGACTTTTCCACATAGGTCGTTTTTATATCTAACCTAACGACCATTTCGGACATTTTGGTGATGGACTTGATAAATTAGGTAAAAGTCCAACTTCTTGTGCAAATTCCATTGCTGTTTCTTCTGTTTTCAGAATCCTATACATGTTGAAAATGCTGATATCTTTTAAAAGCACCTGTGTTTCGTGGCTCTTAAATAAGCATTCGATGAAAAGATGGTCTCGATCACTGCGTTGCAGAGCAAAGAATGACCACTAAAATGATATAGTTCTAAAGAAAATAATAAGTCAATTACATTTTCCGGGGTTTTTGCCATTCAGACAGTCTGACACCATGGATTCCGGGACATTTCTTTTGTGGACAGTCTGGCACAGTTCAACAGGGAAATTCATGGTTTCGAGGATGATGGTCATTAACATTAACTATATATATATATATATATATA
>NC_092206.1:84960922-84989093 GCF_043381705.1 Parasteatoda tepidariorum | reverse complement strand
TCAACAATTTTGCATTTTGTCGTATGAGAATGCTCCAGCAAACTTCTTAACTACAGTTCAAACGCAGTTACTGCAATTCAGTTCGTAAAGGTTTCCTCTCCATAATATTAAGTATAATTAGTTTTGATATAATTAGTTTCCTTGCGTCAACAATTTTGCATTTTGTCGTATGAGAATGCTCCAGCAAACTTCTTAACTACAGTTCAAACGCAGTTACTGCAATTCAGTTCGTAAAACTTTCCTCTCCATAATATTAAATATAATTAGTTTTGATATAATTAGTTTCCTTGCGTCAACAATTTTGCATTTTGTCGTATGAGAATGCTCCAGCAAACCTCTTAACTACAGTTCAAACGCAGTTACTGCAATTCAGTTCGTCAAGGTTTCTTCTCCATAATATTAAGTATAATTAGTTTTGATATTATTAGTTTCCTTGCGTCAACAATTTTGCATATTGTCGTATGAGAATGCTCCAGAAAACTTCTTAACTACAGTTTAAACGCAGTTACTGCAATTCAGTTCGTAAAGGTTTCCTGTCCATAATATTAAGTATAATTAGTTTTGATATAATTAATTTCCTTGGGCCAACAATTTTGCATTTTGTCTTATGAGAATGCTCCAGCAAACTTTTTAATTACAGTTTAAACGCAGCTACTGTAATACCGTTCGTAAATGTTGACTAAATAGTACAGGCTTCCTGTCTATAATATTAAGTATAATTTGTTTTTATATATTAGTTTATTTGCTCCTACAATTTTACATTTTGTCTTATGAAAATGGTCCATCAAAATTAACGACTGCAGTAGCTACATTCATAGTACACATGCAGTTATGTTAAATCTTATTGTTTTTGCTAAATAGTAAAAGATTTATTTTCTTGAATATTAATAATAATTTTTTTTGATAAAGTAATAAGTTCCTAAGGAAGAGCATTTTTACATTTTGTTTTATGAGATTCATTCAACAAAAATTTTAACTACAGTTTAGGTACATTTTAAATACATTTTGTTGTTGTTAATCTTAATAATATGCAATTCTGACCTGTATTATTAAGAAAATTTGTTTTGATAAAATAATTATAATTCTTTAGTGTATGTAATTTTACATATTTTTATGAGATTCAATCAGCAAAATTTACAAACTTCAAAAACAAAAAACTACAATTCAGACACGATTTCCTGTCTAAACAGTATATGTAATTCTCAAAAATAAGTGTTTGTGGTGTTACAATTCCTATTTTCCTATTACTATTTCTATATGTGGTGTAACAATTCCTGTTTTCCTATAACTATTTCTATACAAAAAACTACAATTCTGACACGATTTCCTGTCTAAACAGTATATGTAATTCTCAAATATAAGTGTTTGCGGTGTTACAATTCCTATTTTCCTATAACTATTTCTATATGTGGTGACTATTCCTATTCATTGCACCTAATATATAACCCTATTTTGTTATTTGTTGTATATTCCGTTGTGACTTCGTGCTATTAGATTTATCATATTGTAAACTAGAAATTTCTCTCACAGAAATTAAGATATATTATCATTTAACCTGCTACATTTAGAGCTTACTACAATTTTTCTATGACTTATTTCAAAATTATTTTGCTAGTTCATGTTGAGTTTCCATTAGTTAAGTTTATGGAGACACGCTTTAAACACATAAGTATCAATATGAAAAACACGTGAACGTCATCATACGTCTCAAAATTATTAATGTTTATTTAACTTGTCATAGCCTAACATAGGCAACCGAAAATAAATAATTCATATGAACGTGCGATAAAACTAATTTATGATCGATCATAAATCACTCTTATTATAAAATATTTCTTAAATCGTATGAAGAACTCTTTCTTTAGAATGTATCGTGCGAATCTCTGATTGGAGGGAGATTTAAAGTAGAGAGTTATGTCCCTATTGATATAGATTTATTAGTGGTCGAATAATGTCATTATCCAAATGTTATTATTATAAGGTCAAAACAGTCGTTTTTTTCTACCATTTTTTTCTCTTATGAGCGTTTCGATCGATTTTATTCAAACTGGTTTTTGTTTTCAAAATTGACATAGTTCCCACTACGAAATTAAATATTATAAGTGGTAAACAATTACTAAATATAAATTTTTGAATGGAATTATCTTTGGTAAAATTATAGTATTACAATTGCGTGCGAAATTTGCTTGAAAAAATTACGAAATGTGAAACTGACATCAAGGGCACTAAATATTCGACCGTTTTACTGACAAAATTTGTCTCAATATATCTAAATTGCGACTTCCTCCTTACTCTATTTTGCGGGGTCAAGATTTTAAATCGGCATACAAATGATGCAAGAAGTGTGTTTATCCAGAGAAATTACGTTTTTAAATCGCCTTGGATAATAATTAAAACTAATTACTAGGCAATTGAAATTACCTTTTTGCCCAGAATCAAAAAGTGCCTAAATATGTGACGTACGTCGCAGAGCAAACGAAATCCTGCAGAAAAATTTGTATCTTGAATAAAATTCTCTTTAGCTTTGACCACTTGCTATTTGCTCAGGAATGATTTTACTTTAGAAGAGGAACATTTGACAACCTGCACAAATTTCAGCACATTTATCAGTAATCTCCCTCTCCCATATCTTTGCCATTTTGAGGAGGAAATTAATGAATTAGCTTTTGGCTGTAACATTTTTATAAAATATGTGTATCAATTTTTAGCAGACAGCAGGAGAAATCGATCACCATTTTTATCAAGAGAGCTTCTAAAGCAAGTAGTATAAGAATTAAGTTCCGAAATTTCCAATTACATAAAGTTTATGACTTTTATGTTTCCATTCCCATTTCAGAAGCAATTTGTGAATCGTGGGGATCCACGATTGACAGAATTGTTTCTAAAAGACCAAATGCTTTCGATGGAGGGAAAGAAGTTGTTAGAACAACAGACCAGTGAATGTTTGTTTTTGCAAATGGTGCACCATCTGGGTATTTGTCCCTTTGAAAGATTTTAAAGGCAGTCCTTATTTTAATTTTCGGACCTTCATATCATAGAAATTTTATTAATAATTCATCATCATCATCGTCATTAACAAAATTTTGTACTTCAAAAGTGATTGAAAAAGTAAAAAATCAAGAATGTTTGCTTTGGTTTAAAAAAATAATGTGGTGTATCTGTGTATGATCCTGTTTTTTAATAAATGAAAGTATAGTATTTTAATGTAAAGTTGACTTTTTTCCGCTGTGAAATGCTTGCAGAACATTTGTATAAATTAATAAGTCCTGTTGCAGAACATTTGATAAAATTCTGCTTATGGGCCTTTTTGAACCATTAAGATTTGCATTTAGTAAGTAAAAATCTAAATGTTGTAAGGAAAAATCTCTAAAGAGTATTAGTTATTCATGATGATTTTTTTTTTGGCTCACTCTACAATACTTTGTAAAATAATCATTCCAGCTTTATTGATTAATTTTTCTGTTATATAGTTATTGTGAATCGAATGCTAGGAGTAAGTCAAATTTACAAAGACGTTTATTCATTCTCTATTGGACCTACTCCTCTTGTAAGTATCCATTCACCAGAGCTACTGGAGGTAAGTCTGTTTAATTCATTTGCTTATTTTAACTGAATTATGTGTTTTGGACTATACTCTATGTATAACACATATGTTGAATTAGTTTTGAAATGACACATTGGGAATGTGTATTATCTCAATTCCAATAGGTAGAGAGAATATTAATCAATTGAATAAAACATGATGTAACAAACTTTTGGGTATGGATACCCCTGATTTGTAGGATATTGGGTTCGTATTCATTAAAACGGGAGTTGGAATTCCGCTTGCCGAAGAAACACTGAGTATTAAATGGTGACTGGTGCATGTTAAATCTGTCGGGGTCACAAAGTCCTCTAAGTTCCCATAACAAATAAATTTCTCTGGGGGCACTGAATTAGAGATTGATCATTTTCTGGTTCATCAAAATGTATCACATAGTGGAATCTCTAAAGAAGTGCAAGCGCTACAGCTGTGAATTATATGTATAACTTTTTTTACTTTACAAACCATCACGAGTTTAAAGAACAGTTTGTGTTTTTATCTAAGCATGATAATAATTTTTATTTCATTTTGATTGTGAACGAAACAATGAAACAAGGATTATGATTGAAAAAATAAATAAATTTTTAAAAGAATGCGAAAGTGATGGTCTTAAAATCCGAGCAAGATTTTAAACAATTTAAAAATAAAATGCATATAAATAAAAATAGAGATCTTTCAATTTAACGATGTTAATTTTATATACGTAATGCTTAAAAGTACTTTGTAATGTTTGCAATGATACAATCATAATAATCTTCCTCTTATCTTGCAGGAATATTTACAATGACAAAAACCACCCAAATTTATTCTTATTGCTAAAAACTGCGTTATCTAATTTCGTTTTTTTTTTTTTTTTTTTTTTTTTTTTTTTTTTTTTTTTTTTTTTTTTTTTTNTTTTTTTTTTTTTTTTTTTTTTTTTTTTTTAAGGACGATAAACGGTATCTTTTCTTTTTCATTCTACTTTAAGTAAAAGTAGAATTAATGATTTTTTTTATTTTTCACTTTAAGTAAAAGTAGCATTAGTGATTTTTTTTTTTTTACTTTAAGTAAAAGTAGCATTAATGATTTTTTTTTACTAAAGTATCATTAATGATTTTTTTTTATTTTTTAACTTTAAGTTGTAGAAACGAGGCATAGCGTTCTTACACTTTTACGGAACCAAAGACAACATCAAAACAATCAGAAGAAAAAAATAAAAATTTTATTTTCCGGAAAAATGATATAGTCACAAAAACTGCGTGACTAACTTAAAAATAAATTAAAATTCAAAATAGTGTGTAACACTGAGAAGTAGTAGTTTTGTGGTTTTACAGATACATATATATCGATGAATAATTATGACATCAGTATCCTGCAATCAGTTGCAGTTAATTTCTGACAGCAGAAAGAATATCAGGATGAGAGGTCGCAAGTCCGGTATTCCGATCAGCAGGTCTGATCTAGCGAACTCTACAAAGTAAAAGTAGAATTAATGACTTTTTTTTATTTTTCACTTTAAGTAAAAGTAGCATTAGTGATTTTTTTTTTACTTTAAGTAAAAGTAGCATTAATGATTTTTTTTTACTAAAGTATCATTAATGATTTTTTTTTATTTTTTAACTTTAAGTTGTAGAAACGAGGCATAGCGTTCTTACACTTTTACGGAACCAAAGACAACATCAAAACAATCAGAAGAAAAAAATAAAAATTTTATTTTCCGGAAAAATGATATAGTCACAAAAACTGCGTGACTAACTTAAAAATAAATTAAAATTCAAAATAGTGTGTAACACTGAGAAGTAGTAGTTTTGTGGTTTTACAGATACATATATATCGATGAATAATTATGACATCAGTATCCTGCAATCAGTTGCAGTTAATTTCTGACAGCAGAAAGAATATCAGGATGAGAGGTCGCAAGTCCGGTATTCCGATCAGCAGGTCTGATCTAGCGAACTCTACAAAGTAAAAGTAGAATTAATGACTTTTTTTTATTTTTCACTTTAAGTAAAAGTAGCATTAGTGATTTTTTTTTTACTTTAAGTAAAAGTAGCATTAATGATTTTTTTTTACTAAAGTATCATTAATGATTTTTTTTTATTTTTTAACTTTAAGTTGTAGAAACGAGGCATAGCGTTCTTACACTTTTACGGAACCAAAGACAACATCAAAACAATCAGAAGAAAAAAATAAAAATTTTATTTTCCGGAAAAATGATATAGTCACAAAAACTGCGTGACTAACTTAAAAATAAATTAAAATTCAAAATAGTGTGTAACACTGAGAAGTAGTAGTTTTGTGGTTTTACAGATACATATATATCGATGAATAATTATGACATCAGTATCCTGCAATCAGTTGCAGTTAATTTCTGACAGCAGAAAGAATATCAGGATGAGAGGTCGCAAGTCCGGTATTCCGATCAGCAGGTCTGATCTAGCGAACTCTACAAAGTAAAAGTAGAATTAATGACTTTTTTTTATTTTTCACTTTAAGTAAAAGTAGCATNCCGCGCTTGAAATTGAGACAACATATATATATATATGCTACAGCAAACTTGAAAGAGTAACGTTAGTAACTCCAATTTCCAATTTGAATTTAGATATGATCTTAGATTTACTTTATTTATTTCTACTTTAATTCCACAATATGCAAGCAAACTGCAGCGTGCAGTTAGAGAGGTGAAAAGAAAAACAGTAAAATAGATCATGCCAACAGCTTCTAAGTACACAAATTTTTTTGTCTGGGACTAAATCAATAGCATTATTGTGATTAGGTGAATACTTGACAAAAATGGAATATTTTATGAAGAAATAAATTATGTGTCGTGGCTATTTAAGGTGATCAAATAGTGTCTTGTGCATAGTGATTTTGAAAGATATTCACTAATGTAACAGCAACAAAATATATATTTATTAATCTTTAAAACAAATAAACAAAACAATTATGAAAATATTAAGGGTCCTCAGCGGCCAAAATACAGAAATATCAAAAGATATTCTCATAGAGGAAAGACCAGCCTACGCGCCGGCTCCTCTTCATCTCTCTTTCTCTTAATTCTTTAATTGGGTTAGAGATTAACTCGCCCTCTAGCGGTGAGCCAATCACTACAAATAGATTTACAACATTTATTGTGAAACTGAGAATTAATTGTCTATAATTCTCCAATAGATAATTTAGATTAATCCTAACCCTAGTTCGGTCTGATTAGGACTGAAGTAATGTGACCAAGAATCCAGAGGAGACAACTTATATTCATTAAATAAAAAAGTACATTTTATTCAGTTTTAAATTAAATGCATATTATTAGTATAAAAATTATTAATTTCTATGAATTATAAGGATATTTAAAGGGAGGTATTGAGGAGGAGACCTAGCAAATCAACAAGAGAAAACACTAATTAAGAACACTCTCACCATACATCTCGGGTACTTAGCCGATATTCCTTCACGTCTTCCTTTCGCTACATCAAGTTAGCCACCTTCTTCATCTCTTTTTCCATCTTGTTCCTCTTTAGGAAACCTCGGTCCCCTTTTTATTGGTCGGGTCCCTTCTTCAACGAGGGTGCTACCTTGATCCCCACCCGCAGATCATTGGTCAAAAAACCTTAAAAGAAATAAAGAACGACAGGGCCACGATTGCTCTTGTCGCCCAACTACCTCTGGCGACTGCCCTGACTTTGACGGCAAATTTCACCGCCTTTTTTTCACGCTTACCTGGCCTCCTCCCTGTACAGTAAATATTCTTAAAAGTGACTATGTCACTACCACGTTATGATTTTCAGAAAATTTAATAATAAAGTTTGAGATCATTGAAATTTAAATATTTTTTATTCTTATGAAAATTTAAGAATATTTTGTTAGAAATAATAAATTTTGATAAATGCATAATTTCCGTCTACATTAACTTAAGATAAATTTAAAATAATTTACATATTTGTCAATAATAGGATGTTCCATCTCCTGTTCATACCGCTCATTAGTTTTTTTTGCCCTTTTTAAAATTGAATAAAAAAGTTCATTTGATTTATGAATCATATAAACATTACGCAACTTTTTTACCTAAATTTCAAAAATAATCATCTATGCTTGAAAAAAATAATATTTAAACTTAGGAATACAGAAAATGCGGCACAGTGAGAAGTAATAAAAGTAATTTTACTTGTTAACAATATAAAACGATCCCCTAATATCATATAACAGTTCTCAAATTTTTTTTTATATCTCTTCAGACTTTTATATTTTGTTGACTTTCATATTGTATTAACTTTTATAGAATGTTCAACTCCGTAGCCTTGTCAATTTGAACCCACTCCAGAAAACAAGGAAACTCCTGAATCAAGCATTAAAATTTGCCTTCGTAGAGAATTTTTAGAGGGAACTAACCCGTATTTGCGTTACACAGAGAAGAAAACCACAAAAACCTCCCATAGTTAGCCTATCGGCAAGAGGAATTTAACTCTTAATCCGTTTGTCACTAAGGATATTTTACGTCAGCACTGTAGTCGGCGAGGAATTCGTTTTAACCATCCTTCGCTGGGATTCGGACTCTGTTCATCTCATTGGGAGGTATATTAACGGCTTTCAAGCCTTAGCGGTAACTTATATTACATGTGCTACGTATGTTACATGTAGCACACATTACGTGTACTACGCGGAATGTTTCCGAGTAGCACACGCTCCCCTTTCCTTGATGGGTGGGAAGAGCCGCAGTATGAATCATTTCCGTATGATTTACTTACGATAATTTCTGAGCGATTTACTGTACGATTGTTTTGAAGTCCCAGTATCCTTTCATACTTGAGAAATTTACTAGTTGTCAATTTTAACAATGATGTCACGATGGCTCAGGGGATAGAGCTTTCGTCTTCCAATGAGGTGAACCGGGTTCGAATCCCAGCTACGACTGTTCAATACGAATTCCGCATCCGGCTTGCAACGATCACAGTCCTGACGTGAAATATCCTCAGTGGTAGAAAGATTATGGGTTAGAGTCTCCTTGCCGTCAGGCTAACCGTGGGAGGTTCTCGTGGTCTTCCTCTCCATGTAACGCAAATGCAGGTTAGTTCCCTGTAANAGTTCCATCAAAAAGTCCTCCACGAAGGCAAATTTCTCCCAATACCTTAATCCAGGAGTTTCCTTTTCTTCTGGATTGGGTTCGAAATTACGAGGGTACAGAGTTGAACATTAGTAGTCGTAAACCCAAAATTGGGTCGGCTGTTCAACGACGGTTATAAAATAAAGCATAAAATGATGTCAGAATGTCAATTGATGAAAGTCAAATGATGTCAATTCTATTTTAGTACTGGACCAAAATGGCGTTCGAGACGTAAGATTCTTACTCCTTCTTTCCATTTCCGCGTCTTAGATGATTTCTTACCAGCCTTCAACGACCAATCTATGATTTTAGTGAAGAAATTACATTCATTAATTGATGAAAAATTCGTTGATATTGTTCCTTTAATAATAAACTGTACTCTGGATATCGTTTGTGGTAAGTGTAAATAAATTTTTTGTTTTTAGAAAATTTAAGCAACAGCCTAATTCTGGTAAATATTATAATCTGGACTAGACCGTATAACTTTATTAAAAGCAAAGATTTTGTTTCAAAATAATATATATTCATTCACCAGGAGTTGGCACTTGGCTCCACCTCCTCGGATGCATAGTTCATTTTAGAGCGGGAGTAGGAGGAGAAACAATACCGCGCTTGAAATTGAGACAACCCTTAATGCGTACCAAATACAAACAGTGAATTCTTTTTCAGTCACTTACTTCGCTTCTGCTATTATACCTTTCGTTTCTTTAGCTAATTAACTATATTTTAAATTTAAGAATTGCGAGTTTCCCAGAAAAGTGTCTCAAAAAGGGCAAACCATTCACTCAGAAGTGAAAATCATAAAAATGTCGAAATATCATCAAATTTAGGAAATATTTAATGTTAAAAAATGTATACAAAGTTTGTGAATTAAATATTTGTCATACGATCACCAAATAGCAACCTTGTTTAGAATTGTTCATATCTTTCTCCCAAAAATAGCGAGATAGTATCGTCTCATACCACGTGATGAAGGCGAAGCCAAGTGCCAACTCCTGGGGAACGAACTATAACTATACTTTTGAAAAACTGCAAATACTACAAAATCCTCTATTTTTTAGGTTATATATATTGTAATATTCAAATTTAAAGAATGATTTGTAATGTGCTTTATTTTTAACTTTTTAAGAATTGTTGCGTATATTTTTAAATTTTTTTTTTTTTGTCTTTCTAAGAGTTTTTCTTATATTTTTTCAATGTTTTTTCATTCTTGTCATTTTTAAGAGTTTTCCGTATATCTTTTCAATGGTTTTCCTTCTTGTCTTTTTAAGAGATTTTCGTATATCTTTTCAATGTTTTTTCATTCTTGTCTTTTTAAGAATTTTTCGTATGTCTTTTCAAGAGTTTTTCGTATATCTTTTCTATGTGTTTTCATTCTTGTCTTTTTAAGAGTTTTTCGTATATCTTTTCAATGTTTTTCATTCATTCATTATAATGGTGTTTTTAAAATGCTTCTTGTTCTTCATCTTTGATTCTAGAAACGATGATGGGTTACCGTATAGGGGCGCAACAAGGAGAAAATACCGATTACGTTAATGCTATTCACAAGTAATATACACATTTCAGTTTATATTTTTTATCAAGATATGTATGCGATTATGTTATGTATAATATATTTACGTATGCATTCATGTTTATTTATTTTATTAATATTTTTTTTTCACAGCTTAGCTGATTTTTTCAACAAACGAACAATAACCCCTTGGTTATGGTCGGATTGTATGTTTAATTTCAGCAGCACAGGAAGAGGATTTAACAAAGATCTTGATATATTGCATAGTTTTACGAAGAAGGTAATTTATGACATATGCTTCGAAAAATAAATTTTCAATTTTTTCAAATATGCATCATTCCATTTTATAAGCAATTTAATGTAATACATTGTAGTTTTGATAAAAGCAACTTCTAAAAAAATTCGATTTCTTCCATTCCATTCTTGGCCTCTTTTCTACTTATTTTCATACCTGCTTTTCTAATGATCGCACTAACCAATCACTTTCGAGATCAAAGACGATGATAAGTTGTGTAATAACAAAATTATTTTATTACGAAGAGTCTTATTCGACTAGAGCTGCACAATGGGCTATTGGCGACGGTCTGGGAAACATCCCTGAGGATGCTCCGAAGACAAGCCATCACAATTTTAATCCTCTGCAGAGTGGATGGCACCCCTGTTTCGGTAACCCAACGACCTGCACGCGAAGTCGAGCTCTTTACGGTAGAACAGTTTAACGAGGACCAATACCACATCTGCTTAGACATCTCGAATCTGAAAGAACTATAAAAATATGAGGGAAAATAAACACACAAATCTTTTTCTACTCTATATTACTTGCTAAAATTTTAGATATTTTGTAACTTCATTGGGGGTAGTAACCCTTTTATCTCACCCTTTGCTTTCGATTGTAACGGTAGCTATTAAATAATTAAAAATTTTTGATTTATTCATTTTATTTGCATAATATATTGATACTAGGAGGCTTCGCCCCCTGCTCGATGGCGCTCGCCAACCCCCGGAACTGCTTTCGCAGTTCATTTCGGATTGCTTCGCAATCCGATGCTCGCTTTGCTCGCGCATTGGATATGTTCTTAACGTCTAGGTTTTGTATACTTTTTTGAACACTGAAGTTCCGAAAACTTTAACAGTAGAAAATTCTAAACTTGTGCATTTCAATATTAATTTGAAATTGCAAACAGTAAACAGTTCACGTATTTTTCTTAATCACACTATTCTAAATTTCAGTTGTTGAGAAAGTAACTTTTGTAAGTTTCGTTTTAAAGTCTTTCCCACCAGAGGGCTAAAACCATGTGCTGTGAAACGATATGAAATAGTACTGAAAGCCGGATGTAAAGCATCGGCTTCGATGAAGATAATTTTGTGAGACCTTTTCTGATAATTCGGTGAGAATTCACTCGATTAGACATATGATATGCTCACTACGTGCTCTTGCGCGCCGAAGCCTATCAATTAAAACGTATAAGCGTTTTGTATAATATAGATTAGCCATATGATGCTCACTACGTGCTTTTGCACTCCGAAGCCTATCAATTAAAGATTAAAACTGTTGCCAACCCGAGAAAAGAAATATCATCGGTTTTATTGATACATACGTATTAGCGTTTTATATAATACTAGGAGGCTCCGCCCCCTGCTCGCTAACGCTCGCCAACCCCCGAGAATTGCTACGCAATCCTATGTGGTTCACGCCGTGAACCATGGCTCGCTGCGCTCGCTCGCCAATGAACACAATGTTCTAGCACAAAGACATAATATATTATCATCAAAGACATAGTATTTTATCATCAAAGACATAGTATTGTACTTATGTAGAAGAATTCTACCAATGTTCTTATTGGCTTTTAAAAAAGTATATTAGCTATTTAGATTGTACATGGTGAAAAAATCAAAACATTAGCTAAATAAGAAACATATTAGCAAAATAAATTATCAAATATTGCTTCACTAATATTCTGCATTTTAAAGCGTGAAAATTCAATGCATAAATAAACGCGAAATATAAAAAAATTCAATGCATTCAATACAAACACTTAAACGTTTTTTAGACGTTTAGGTAGCTCCCAGTAGAAAAATATCAATTCAACAGCGGCCTTTTAAAGCATTCTCACTTCAATTAATTAATTAATTCCTAATTGAGTTTAAATTAAATATTGTCATGTTTTTAGTGCATGAATCTGAATTGAACAACCTGATAATGCTCACTCTGGTTATTGTTATCTGGTTGCTCACTACGTGCTCTTGCGCGCCGAATCCAATCAATTAAAAATGAAAACTGTTGCCAGCGCGAGAAAAGAAATATCATCGGTTTTATTGATACATACATACATACGTACGTATTAGCGTTTTATAAAATACTAGTGGGCTGCGCCCCCTGCTCGCTAACGCTCGCCAACCCCCGAAAATTGCTACGCAATGTTATATGGTTTGCTCCGCAAACCAAGCTCGCTTCGCTCGCTACTAACTTAGGTACATTGCAAATGCACAAAATTCTAAGAATTCAAAACAATCATTCAAATCCATATAACAACTTTTTTTTCTAAAAAAAATTACATCTTTTTAGTAAGTACTGAGTCCTTAAAATAAATTTGAATTCAAATAAATGACATGTAATTCGTTAAATCTATTAGAAATGTGCTATAGTATAAAATCTTAAGATAAAATTTCTAAAACTGATATCTCTTTAAAAAGATTAAAATTTCGGCTATAATTAAGTCTATTAAAAATTTAAATAAGTGAATTGCAATGGAAAAACCTGCATAAACAAATAAATTCTAGTAAAACAAATAAATTCGTGATATAAATCAAAAATTGTCAAATAAATTCTTAATACATAAATTCGTGAAAAAAAACGCTTTCGACAAAAAACCAAAATCGAGATCTATCGACAAAGACTTCTGCCTAGCTTATGCTCCCCCTGGTTATTTCAGTTTCCGTTTTTAAGAGCGCTATATGTTGAGCCATCATAGCTAGATTTGGCATGTGACATTTTTAGCTGTAATCATTGGTCTATTTTCTAGCGTTGCCATTCGGGGAGTTGTAATGAGGTTTTTTTTTTATCGCCGTGTAAGAGAAATATATACATAGATAGATAGATTCCGTAGACGGACCATAGTAAACGAATTGATGCGCCACTTCCGTGCATTAAAATTCATGCATCAAACTCGTAGTTTTACCCTTATGTAAAAATAATCATAGTAAAAAAAAATTTTTTTGATACCTTTTTAATTGATTTTTTTTATAGGTTATAAAGGAGAAAAAGAAAGCGATGCTTTCACAACCAATTGTGAATGATTCGGCTAAAAAAGATGACGAATTTCAAATAAAAAAGAGAAAATCTTTCATGGATTTGCTTTTAGATTTGCATCTTCAAGGTGAACAGATAACAGAAGAAGGAATTCAAGAAGAAGTCGATACGTTCATGTTCGAGGTGATTTAATTATGATTTTATATAAAAGTGTTGTGATAACAAAAAATTAAAAAAATAACTGGAAATTAGAACTTTCTTAAAATTTTTTGTTACTGAAAAGATTTCTAAAGGGAAAAAAAAGAATTTTTTTGTTAATTAATTGCTATTTATAAGTGCGTGTAGTCCTTTGGTATACACTGAAAGCTTAAAACCAAAAGTTGTAGTCATTGACTTATAGATTGCGAATAATGTGTAGGTTTAACACAAATAAACATAATGAACTATTCTCCATAAATTTTCAAAAACGTGTAAATCAATTAAATATAATTAAACATGATATTTTTTGTCAGGAGAGTAGTCTCTTTCGAATTGATAATTTGTTGAATGGTTTCATCTTACAAATTTTTCTGAACATAAGAACTTCATTCTAGTGTATTTAAAAAATTTTTACAAATATTTTTGCGTTGCGAACTTTTAAATTATTTTGGCCAAGCCTGTAGCATATTTAAAATTGGATACCTGCAAGCGTGGCATTCTTTAAAGCCACGATTCAGAAACCAATCAAGTTCGACACACACAAGCGACATCGCTCCTATGTATCCAATTAAATCTTATTGAAAATTGATTCAGTGTGATAGTATACTAGTTTACCAAGCCTAATTGCTTTAACGTTAAACCATCCAGCACAACCACTTTTTTAGACTCAACCATGTGATTTAAATCTCATGGTTGGGTCTGATCATGTATTCTTCTTCTCGAGTAGCAAATACACAATTATAAATTAAGTTGTCAGATTATCTATAACAAAACCTAATATGGAGATATCCAAGTCAGAGGCTGAACTAGATCAAAGTTCAACTATCATTCAATCAATTTTCATTTGCACTATTCCTATTGGACAATTTGTATTCCTAAGTCAATAGAAACGTATTTTTATTAGTTTCATGCGTAATTGACTGATTATCTATGGATTTCCTGTGGACAGGTAAGTGAAGCGACATCAACTTAGACATCTCTATATGGTATTTTTAAATATGGTATAAAATGGTTAGCAAATGTATATAAATGGTAGTTGAAATTTGTAAGATCATTCAGAAACGTATAGAACACTTTTTTAAGAATATAGGTGAGGAAAAGTATGTTAATCTTTATTGAATAAGTTGTATAATTATATCATACGAATAATACTAAAGGATCTTCTCCTGCAATGTCATTACAATGCATTTTTCAAATCTTTTCGACCTACTCGCAATAGAGCCCTCTGGCAAAGCTTTTAGGAAAGAGTTAGTTCATGCTGTGTAATTCAATAGTTGGCATTCTACAAAACATCATTTAGTGTCTCTATCATATTTTTGTTTACTACAGCTTATTTTTTTAAAAATTTTCTTTCAATTTTGTTGAATAAAAAATTCTACTATAAACAGAAAAGATAAAAATCTATATCAATAATTGATTGAAATGCATTTGTGTAGTAAATATATCTCTATTTATTCTCCTATTTGAAGATAACAGTCATACATATAAATATATATTACGTCAACATAAAAATAAATTTAAGAGTAAGAAAATTGAGGTGAAATATTTACATCAAATACTAATTTACTTTTAACGCTTAAAAAAATGCACATATTTTTCATAAAATTTACACGAAATCCTTTAAAAAAAACATACAAACATTTTATGGAATTAAAATGAAGCAAATAATCGAACAATAAATGATAATTACATAAATTCAGTTGGGTATCTGCTACTCGAGATGAAGACACTGAAATCAGATGGTTGTGTATAAACAAGACAGTGTGTTAACGATACAGCTATTAGACTTGTTTCATTATCCCGCTGAATCAATTTTCAGATCAGATTTAGTTAGGCACCAGCAAGTGACGTCACGCATGGATGTCGGACCATGGTATAGTATAAACAAGTGCCATGATTCAGCAGCTAATCATGTTTAACGAAAACGCGTGACGTCACTTCTAGGTATCCAATTAAAAGTCATGAGAGAAAACGACAAATTCATGTCCAGTTGGTAGTTTAACATATTTCCGCACTGAGGCGCTGTTCACCTTTGGTTGAAATTGGAAATTTTAGCCATTTTGCCACGGTTTTAAAAAAAATCGACTTTTCACATTTTTTAGCATTAGAGTGGAAACTATATACTGCTCAGTGAATTATATTATTTATCCTAAGATTAAATATAACGCTTTTACTTATTTTATTAATTTTAATAAGAGAGCTTGCGAAAATCTGGAATCAGTAAACGTGTAATTGAAAAAAACTACCCTAAAACCGTCCCGCAGTTGAGTAATCGTTAAGGCACGGTTTATAGCAGATCACTGAAGTCAAGCGTCACTGGATGTGGTCAGTATGCGGGTGGATGACCACTTGGATCAGTCTGCATTGGGACCGAAGGTGTGCGGTCATTGTTAAACTGTTCTACCGTAAAATGCTCGACTAAGCGCGCAGGTCGTTGGGCTGCCATCCCCTCTGCCGAGGATCAAAATTGCGATAGCATGTCATCGGATCATCCTCAGGGGATGTTTCCCAGACCGTCACCAATAGCCAATTGTGGAGCTCTAGTGCGACGTAAATGAACTACAACAACAACAACTACCCTAAGACCAAATAAAACTTTTTTTTTCCTAGCAAGGGGGAGGGATGTCTGGTAATGTTTGTTAAGTAAGCATGTTCATTACATCCTAAATCCTCGGACGATTCAGTTTCGGAGATTTGCATAGGATAGTGGAGGATGGGAGCTGGCCCATCGACAGGATCATCTTAAGGCCTTTATAAAAAGAAAGTTTCTGGGAAAAATATGTCCCTCTTCGATCATGATATGAGGATTATTTGACCCACCGTCAGAAGGGAGGACCCTTTTCATACTCGACCAAAGAAACCAATTTGGACGCTACTGATCAATAGGAAATTTATTAGAACTTTAGTTTGGTTACCGAGTTTTGGTTTTGGAAGACCAGAAGATGAGAGAGTGATTTATGTAGGGAAAAAAGTGGGAAGGAGTTTTAAAAAGAAACAAATTTTCTCATCGATTGTTGGCAATAAGTATGTGAGATAAACCTCCTGTGTAGACTAACTCCTTGGCAAACTCATTGGTAGTCATTATTGAATTTGAAAATAGGTTCACGTAGCTTTCTCTTTTGGTACCGAGGAAGAGGATAGAAGTTGGCGATTGAATTTTAATTGCTTTTCCCATTGCATGAAGAAACTAGATCGAAGACAGAAGGAACGTGGGGAGAATCTCCCGTGGTGAAAACCTCCTTGGCTAACGCATTTGTGGTCATTACAAAATTTGTGAATAAGTTCGCGTAGCTTTCTCTTTGGGTAACGTGCTATATTTCTCCATCTGATTGACTCCCAAGTCCGTTAACCACGTCTCTACTCTATCTAACCATCTTGTTCTAGGTCTTCCTCCTCTTCTTTTTTTGTTTGGAAGGTTATTTTTTTATCAGGATTTTTATCGAAATACATGCCCTAGCCACTTTATTTAAGTAATCTTGATAATTTTTACTGTGCTGGGTTCTTTTATTTTGATTGCAATTTTGATGGCATTCGTGAATTGGTGATGAAAAGATGATCTTCAATCGTTTCAACCTAGAGAATTTTATGATAGCATGAGTTTAAAATGCTCGATACAATTTCAAACAGATCAAATTTATAAATTAAGCTTTTTAAGTTTCAAGTATTAAAGCTTATTTTCAAATATTTTTTATAGAAAGTTCATTTCTCGACAGTTTTGAAGGTTTTCAGACTCTTACAAATCATGCTTTAAACCTCATTTATTTTATATATCATTAAAATTAAAATGTGATTTTTTATCACAAATTTTATTGAATGTTGTTAACTAATTTTAGTGCGATTTGTTTGTTATTTAATTTAGTCAAATGTTCCTTAAAGAATGAGTTTAATAGCTTTGATATCCGAACTTACGCATGCATTTTTCTTGCAGCTTGAAACTGTGCCTAGAAATTTATAATGAAACAAATCGCATCAAACCTGATTCTCCACTTTCTGATAAAATTAAAAAACTTAATGAAATTTAGCATTTCCGTGCTTAAAAACAAGTTATGATATAAAACAATATGTTTTATTTTGGTATGTAACATTATGGTATAAAGCAGTTAATGGTATGCAGCGTCATGGTTCAGATGCATAAATATAATTCACCAGGTCTTTTAAAAAGCCGTTTGCAATGGAAAAAGTTGGCTCGTACACAATCGATGATCCGAAAAATAAATTTTGAATCGCTCCAAATTTTCTAATGTTATTACACAATGTTACTACTTTACGGAAATTTTTATTCTTTCCAGAAATCGGCTCTAAATAACAAGTTGGTTTATAGCAAATTATCTTGAATAAGATTTTTACAATGCGCGCAAAGAAAATTCCTAAATTACTAGCATCTTATTTTGATCATATTTTAATTACTTAGTTCTATAAGGTCTAAATACATTGAATATCTTCGCAGCTTTGTAAACTTAATTGAATTACAAAGAAATAAACACCTTTACATTTCAGAAATGTATGTAAATGCAATTTTTTATCTGCAATTATCAGATAAAAAAAATACTATAATCTGTGTTACTTGACTAAAAACTTGCGTTTTAAAAAGATACAAATTGAAAACAACAGTCGACATGCGTCAAGCTCCCCCCCCCCCAAAAAAAAAGAAAAAAAAAAAGAAATCAGCCACGCGTTTTCAAGACTTGTCAGACATGAATGAGAAGAAAAAAAAGTGATTTTAAATGTAAAACGTAAAGTTGCCAACCCAAAATGTAAAACAAGACATCTTGAATCAGTCATCAAAAATAAAACAAGACATCTTGTTTTACTTACATGAATGCTGATTCCTTTGTTGACGGCATTCCAGTTTTCGTTGGTAACTTCACGTTTTACATTTCAAATTACTTTTGTTTTTTCTCATTCTCACCTGGCAAGTCTTGAAAATGGGCTCCTGTTTTCGGGTGATTGAAACATGTCGACTATTATTTCCAATTTGTATATTTTCGATGCGAATGAAGTTTTTAATCAAGCAAGATCTTACAGCCTACAGTTTCTTGGGATTATTTATTTAAATGGAAGCTGTGATTAAATAAATGAAAACATCATTTTTTTCAGGGTCATGATACCACAGCCATGGGAATCATTTTCTCACTGTACTGCATTGGCCTTTATCCAGAAATTCAGAAAAAGATTTATGAAGAGCTTGACTCTATTTTTGGTGAAAACTCTGAAAGAAGTATAACAATGGATGATGTTAGGAATATGAAATATTTGGAATGTGTTCTAAAGGTCAGTATGCTTTTCGCATATATGTTTAAACTCCATGTCAAAAAAGCAGACATAAACTCACCTTTTTTTTTAAATTGCAACTTTACCCTGCTTGATCATTACCATTGTAAAGAGCGCAAAACACAGTAGGTTTGAAGAATTTTTTTTTTCGCATTGAAGTTGTGGTATACAATATTTATGTTATGTAATATTAAACATAAATTATTCTGTTATGATATTTTCAATCAGAATTCCTTTTTTTTCCAAAGCGTGTGTCTCACTAGTCAGTTTAACAAAAAAGAAATGATTTAATTTACTCTTTAAATAGTTCAAGTCAATGTGTGGCTGCCAAAAAAGTCCATAGTTTTTTTGTGGAGCTTAAGATAATAACGTAAAATCACATTTAAATTCAAATTCAATGAATCGCACTCAATTCAAAATTCAAATACAATGGAACAAGCATTTTTTTCACTTGCAAAATGTACAAATTTAAAATGTTTTTAATTTTGGAGCTTGTTATAATGAAGCGGCTTTAAGAAAAACTTAATGTTTTCCTCATGTATTTTCTCAAACTTCTATCTCTCTCTATCTTTTTATTTTTATTTATATTTTTAATTTTTTTTTAAATGCTGAGAAACAATACAGTGACGTTTTTTAATCTTTTTCAATTTCAATAATGTTGTAAAGGTTAACCAAACGAAACGTTCATGCTTAATTGTGATAGCACCGTCACTCTTTAGGATTACAAATTAAAGTAAGCAAAGAGATGCCGATTAGCCAGTTCCCACAAGAGCATTTGAAATTAATGTTAACTTTTGTAAATATGGATGCTTCTGGAACAGAGCAACGTGCTATAGTACTACTTACAGTGACAGAAGACTAGTATAATACGAACATTTATCACCGACTGTTTTATTGTTTATCGCAAAATTGGGTACCTGCAAGTGACGTCATTCCTGGGTGTTGAACTTAATTGGTAGTTGAAACGTGACATAAGAAAAGTGGCTGATTCAACAACCCAACCACCACGCTTGACGTCGCCTCCCGGTACACAACTAAATCTGATTCGAAAGTTGACTAACATGTTGAATGCCATGAGGGTCACCGGTGACTGAGTTTGTTCGGAGCTCCACGGGGTCACCGGTGACCGGCAAAGCCAAGATTATTAGAAACACATAATTCGAGTAAATTTTTGATGCTTTTAATTTTTTTATATTATGAACTGAATACTGAAATGGTTTGAAGAAATTAATGCAATACATACTGAGAATCATTTTGGCCAGACGGGCAAGCCATGTAAAATTAGCGTGACATTCAACGTATTAAGCGTGATAATAAACCAAGTCTAATAACTGTAACGTTAACACGCTTTCTTGTTTATGTAACCATCTGATATCAGCGATCTTCGTCCTCTCTACTTACAGGCATCCACTAGTCTACAATAAAATAGTTGTGAACTAATGGTGTAAAAGTTTTCACGAAGAGCGTACATGAATACGAGATCAGCCAAGACCCAAGCAAACAAACAACATAATCATCCATAAATCCATTGCGGCTGTTGTTGAAACATAATTAAAAGAAATCGAAAAGATACAACTCATGATGTGTAGTACATCATCTGAGCTGAGTAAATGTAGAGTGTTATAACCTTCTGCCTCTAAAGATCGTTGTTCTATTCTGGACTCATCCTTCTCAAATCGGCTTTACATCCACATTAAATGCTGTTATGTGAACTATTATTAATCAGTTAAGTGTACGGGGCATATGTATCTTACTTTTCTTTATAACTCTGAAGGGTATAGTGCTGCCTTCACAGCTGTGTTTCTATAGTTGTGTCCACTTTTCATTTGGGTAGTCCTTATAGTTACGTAAATTAACATTAAGAAATGTGCATATGTCTTTGCTTTTTCTGATTTTATTATACTTTTCCCAAATTATTTCAGGAAAGCCAAAGATTGTTCCCGTCAGTCCCTGTAATTGGTAGAAAGCTTAATGAAGATATTTTTTACAGTAAGAATTCCATATATTATCTTAGTAATATACAGTATGACTCAACAGTGTTTAAATATATTTCCAGTTTCAAAGAGCACCTAATATGAGCACGTTAGATAACAAAATAAAATAAAACATTTGAAAACTACTTTTTCAAGTAGACTAAAAAGGAGATATTTTTTTTTTCTGTTGAGACCTGAAACAAAAATCGTAAAGACAATAACTTTTGTAATAAACTTCGATCCTCACTGAAACTCCTCCCACCGACATTATTTTCTCCTTTTTAGTAGTCTGAAAGACTACTTAAGAAAACGTAGTTTTTAAAAGTTTTATTGATGAATGAAAAATGTAATTTTTAAAAATTTTATTTTATTATTTTATTGTTTTTAGTTTTGTGTCTCCTATATTTATTTAAATCAGAAAGTAAACGATATTTTGTTGGCGAAGAGATTTGGTTGAACTGCTTAGAAAATAATTATGACTTGAATTGTCTTCAGGCACAGAGCTCCAGTTGAAATCTAGGCACTCTAACTAATTGAAAAATGATAGAAATTTTGATTGACGAAAACTTTATTTGTCGATTAAAAATAGATAAAATTCTGTTTGCAACGGTCAGGAAACGAAAACTTGCATTGTCATCAAGCACAAAGATTTCAACTAATCGAAAAATTGAGAAAAATATTAACAAAACAGTATGGCTTTTGACAATAAATAGCAATGACTTTCGCTCGTAAAAGCTGCACTTTAATAAAGAGTGTTTCTTTCATTAAGGTAGAAAAAACACCTTTTGAGTGCTTTAATTCTGAAACTATGCTTCAATGTCGAACTATTAACACTTTCTTGTTTAGAAAAACTTACTAGGCTTTAAATCAAACAAATATCTTAACTATATTTTAAAAAAATATTATTAAACTTTTTTTAAAAAAAATCGCCTTGGAAAAGTTTTTTCTCTCTCAGTTTCAATTTATCAATGAATAATTTTACAATAATTAGTGATAAATAAGTTTCAATTTTGGAATAATTTTATGAGTGCAAACCATAAAATATTGGTTTAAAACTTATCAAGTCTGGAAAATTTAGAATACAAACGCTTTTTCGTTTTCAAAAAAACTGAGGCTTTAGTTCATATTTGTTTCTTGTACCATTTTCCTAATCAGTGCGTAAAAGGTTGACTGAAAATAGACTTAACTTATCTGCCTTGAATAATTTGATACAAACTCATTACGTTTGTAAAAGCAGCATATTACTAAAAAAGGCAGTTTTATTTGACAACAGGGCCTTCCAAGAACGGACTTCAACATTCCAGCTGGGTGGAAAAAGTTTAATTTCTAATGACAATAAATGCAGCTTTGTTATGAATTCTACTCGTAACCGTAAGAAAATGATTAAAACTTATGTTGTCATCTAGCACAGTGCTTCAGTTTAAATTTAAGCTCTTTAAATTAAGCATGGAAGAATTTCTATTATTTTACTCAATCTAAGTAGAGAGCTTTATGTGTGCCTCCTAACCATAACCAAATTAAAAATAATTGGTGTTTTACTATTTTTTTAGAAGGTCGAAAGATCCCTAAAGGTACTACAATGCACTGTAACATCCTAGCACTACACAGGAATCCTAAAATTTTCCCCAATCCTGAAGTATTTGATCCAGAAAGATTCTTGCCAGAAAATAGTTTGAAACGACACCCTTATGGATACGTACCATTTTCTGCAGGGCCTAGGAATTGTATTGGTTAGTATTATTGGTTACATAAATACTGATTCTTTGAAACACATATATACATTTTTTAAATCGGTCATTTCTACTTTTTGTGTCATTAACTGAAGCCCAATAGTTTCAAAAAAATATTTCTATGTAATAGCATTTGTGGAGGTTTTCATATTGAGATATTGCTACTCTACGCCGCAATGGAGGTTGTTTTGCAACGAACTCTCATACTGTTTTTGGGACAATGAATATCATTCCATTAAGGCAATTTTTAGCACTGAGATGGGTTGGTGTGGAGCAAATGCTCTGTACAGAACAATTCACGTATGATATTTGAGATCAGAACTGAAAATCTGCTGGCTATTCCATTCTTTGAAAATCTCCGGTTTCAGAGTATTTCTCGTCCAACGTAGCCTTGTGTTTGCACGTGTTGTCATTCATAAAAATAAACTGGAATCTCAGAAATATCTTATTAAGGGCTCTAAGATCTCAGCCCTTTACCTCAGAGAAGGCAGGGTACTTTCTACTCTCCAGGCCACAGGAAACTCCGCCTAAACTGGTACAGACAATAACCTTCAATACAGGTGCACTTGGTCTATATTTCCTTTACCGATAAACTTCAATTTAGTCTGAAAGTTTATTCTCGACGTGTTCACTCGTAGAGAAAACCAAGGATCCGGTACCACCTTCCAACATAATGGAAGATTGCCCACTATAGAGGTTAAGATGTTATGGTCTAGACCGGCATGACATTGCACATGCCTGCAGGTCTTTTATGGACATTATTACTTCTCTGAAATATAGGGCTGAGATCTTAAGAGCTCCTATGTTTTTTTTTTAAAAAAAACGTTAATCACTAATTCATCTTTCGGAAGAATGCACGCGACCACATAGGATAGAGCTGGTAACGGAATATCTTGAATCCAAAGATAATCAGAGAATGGAGTGACCACCATATCTCCCGACATGAATTTCATTAATTATGTACCGTATGCTCCTGGCAGCAGAGCATTTTCAATACACTACTATCTGTCTAGGGGCTAAAAATTGCCTGAATGGAGCTTCATTTATGAAGTGGAATTTATTGTCCCAAGGCTTTATAAACAACCTGAGAAATTCGTTGTAAGCCCAGCATTGCAGTCAAAACCCATATTAAATCTTTCACTGCCATGTTACTACATCATTTTTTAATTATTTTGCAGCGGTTTCCATAATAATCTTGAGCTCACGCTGTAAATTTCTTATCATCGATTTTATCATGGCTTGATGTTAATCTACTCACATAAAATTTCACTTGATTTAGTTTCAATATTTCCTTGAATAGTCTTCAAAAATTTATTTGGTTATTATCAAATGTCCTCCTGTCTAGATACATTGTCATCGAAATTTAAAAATATCAAAACTTTTCATTCCTCTCAATTGCTTTGTTTTATTTAAGTTTTGCGACTTGTTTGTATAGAATGAAAACTCATATGATCATTTATCTACTTAATGTTATGTTTTGTTGGATAAAATGAGCAACTTTTAATATTTCATTATTAAGCAACAACAATAAGCTTATTTAATGGGCCACAAGTTGCCATACTGCTTTGATATTGCATAGAAAACATAATACACAGCATAAATACAGAGGGATTCGTAAAAACCGAAAATATGTTTGTAGAATCCTTATAACAAATGAAGACAAAAAACTATGCATATTGTGGTCCTAAATTAATATCTAAAGAAGGATGGAATCAAAATGCTTTCGAAATCTAGAGGACCACAGTCAACATAGGAGCATGTACAAAATATTAAAACCCGTTTGATTGCGCGACGAATTGAAAAACAAAGACGATTTTTAAAAACACCTTTTAAGTTCCAATCTTCAATCAAATAGGTTTTCATGTTCTGCACGCCCTCCTTCTCAATACTGTCCAGTCCGATTTCGATAATGCTAATTTTTTTTCGCTTTAGAATATTAACATGAGACCCCAAATATACATACCTTTTAAACTTCAGTTTAGATTAGGATTCTAAAAAATGCATTAATGCAGCTCTAATTATTGTTATACATATATTAGGGATCACAAAATTATACCTAATTCAAGGAGAAAATGTTTATTAAATGTAGCGAATCACAATTGATTTAAGCAGGATTAAATATATATATTTGTTTTCGCCAGTTGAAGGGGTTTCTAACAATTACTTTCTTTCCTTTTTTTTTGTTTCCTCGTGCAATCAACCAGGTTTTGATGTTCTTTATCCCTTTTTTGTAAATAGGGATTTGGTGGATTTAGGTATAGTCTGTCTAAGCTAAGAACTCCTCCCGTCACAAATCTTGAGGCCGTCTGGTGCTACGGAAACAAGAATGGCTCATTTTAGGAAGGGTGGCTTCACCCTAGTACTAACACAATAGACCAAAGAAAAAGATTCCCTTTCTCCCGCCGAAACCACTCCAAAACAGTGACCCCGCATCCCTACTTAAAATAGTCATATCTCGTTACCATAGTCACAGCCACAGGTCCAGACGAATGTCTGGAGGAGTTCTTATTTCAGACAAACAGTAGCGTCTTTTATTTGTCCTATACTCACTAACAATTTGCGAACCCTAAAGTGTATATTTTTGTAACAAGGATTCTAAAAACATGTAGGGGAGAGTCGGGTAGCCCCGCCCAGCGGGTACCCCCGCCCCGCCCACAGTCAATTTCATAGGTATAGAATATTTTTTCAAGTCAATGGGCCATCGGACATTAATTGGTATATTGAAAAAAGTTTCAAGTATTTATGCAGCTGGTAACATGGTAAACAATAGTTTTGAAAATATGTTGAATACAGTTGTCATGAAATTAAGAAAAATTGGTTGAATGTTTCGATTAAACTTCATTTTAATACTAAAAAAATAATTTTTTCTATACATACAGCATTAAAGTATGTAGTCTTAAGTTTAATTTGCACAAAGAAAGAAGTTTATATGTGAAAAATTGTTCGAGTAATTACAAATTTACAAAAAAATTGGATTTCGGGTAGCCCCGCTCACATGAATGTCGGGTATCACCGCCCAATTTTATTTCGTCGATAAATGTACGGTTGCAAAGATTATTATTTTATTGCTTCAAATTTGAATGTTATATGCATTTTTAACAACAAATATTGTTGTTATTAAATGATAGAATTCACTAAAAGTATATAAATATGTAATAAATAAAATAATTTTGTGATAAAAATGATAAATGAGGTTTATCTATTGTCAATACATTGGTCACTTTCATTTACACCTGAAAAAACAGTCAAAAAGCATAATTTTTGTAACTGGGCGGGGCTACCCGACACATTTTAAAAAGAGCTGAAAAACATGATTTTTTAAATTTCTATTTTTTAAAGTTAAGCTATTCTTTTTTTGGTTTATTCTTTTTGCATTATATAATTAGATGGTAAAACAATAGAAACATACAAAAATATTGATTATTACTCAATATTATACAGAAATATAAGCAATACTACTTAAGTGGGCGGGGCTACCCGACTCTCCCCTATTACTACATTTAAATATAAATTTGCTATTAAATTGACAACTGAATTTTTGTGTAACAAAACATTTTGCTTTCATAAGATTATAGCAAATATGTATGCCGGAATGAAATTGTTGAAAAAAATTATTAATATTGAAATATCATCTGATAAAAACTTCGCTTCAAAAATATATAAGTACGAATTATATTTTGGAAGCGAATGATGTTTCTAATCAGGTAATATCCTACCTCTACGGTGTCTTGGGATTATTTATTTAAAACTAATATTAAAGCTTCTTATTCATCATGAAATAATTCTTGGTTTTTATTTATCTGATTTAAAATTTAAATTGACTGACGAACGAAAATTAGAGAATTTAATTACGTAGAAACTGCACTTTTCGTTTCAACCGCCTCGGTAAATTCTACTTGTTCATAATATTCGTTCCATACCATTTTTTAGTAACATCGATTTTAAAAGTAGTAGTTTTCTTCAATAAATATGATGGTTTGTGTTCTTAATTTAAAGATGTACAGTGCGCAAAAAAAAAAAAAAAAACTGGACCACACTGAATAACATTTGATATATTGATTGGATCTTCGCGTTTTAGGACTAATGACTCGAGGCAGTGACCGCAACTATGTAAATTAATTAGGGCAAGTAACGAAATCAGACACAAAAACGTACTTTCTCCGAATAAACATACCTTTTTTTTTTTTAACGGATTTGGCCCCAATATATAGGGGGTAGCCGCCATCTGGGAAATGTTGTCCTCATTGTTTGGTCAGGAGAGCGATCTAAAGTTTGGAATACTTAATGATTTTATCTTTGTGCGTATTTCGCCATATCTCAAGAACTTTTTAAGCGAATTAAGAAGGTTTTGTACACAATTATAAAATTTGCTTATCTAAAAATAATTTCTTGTAGAAGAAATAAAAAAATTAGTAAATATTTATTATTTTATTTTAAAGTAGTCGATAAAAAATTTTGAACTGTGAGGTCATTTTAAACGTTTCTTGCGTCATTTTAAAGCATGTAATTTTACATGGCAAAACACAAAATTTGAACAAAATCGGTTGACTAGTTCCTGAGAAATCGAATTTTAAATATACGACTTTTTTAAATTTCGATTTTTCAGGAACTATTTAACCGATTTTGCACAAATTTTGTATTCGACAATGTAAAATTACATGCCATAAAATGACGCATATTGTATACTTTAGAATTCAAGAAAATTTCCGATTCTTATTAAATAAAATAATTTAAAATATTGAATAATTCCTTAAAATTATTTTTCGGGCAAAATTATCTTTGGGTAAACGAATTTTATAATTGTGTGCAAAAATTTTTTCAATTCGCTAAAAAAGTTCTCGAGATGTGGCGAAATGCGCAAAAAGTAAAATTATCATTAAGGGGTCCAAACTTTCGAACGCTCCCTTTCGAGCACATCTTCCAGATTGCGGCTACCCTCTATATTTCGGGGGCCAGAAATCTAATTCGGTTGAAAAAAGGTACGTTTATTCAAAAAAAGAACGTTTTTGTGTCCGATTTCATAATTTAAAATATCGTCTGCATTAATTAGCATATTTGAGGTCACCCTCTCGAACCCAGGGCTAAAGAGAATAGAAGGGCTAGTTCACTCCGCTCTTAGAGCTGAAGCTACGATTTCTCTCTTCATGACGTCACTCTGTCCACAGATCTCGGAGATCGCAAGCAAAGATATGATAACTTTGCATCTTTCTCTTTGTAAAAATAAGTTAGACTTCTTCTGGTTATCAGCTTTCAAACTTTACGTAATTAACACATTATTTCCGTTCATAAACATAGTTAAAAAAAAACTTTCTTGGTTATTATATTAAAAAAATACCATTTTAAACTTATAAAAATGTTTTGCTAGTTGGTGAAAATGACACGATAAATACTTTATTTTAAAAAGTTCAGTTTTAACTTTAACTATTAAGAAAAATGAAGGCATATATCGACACTTTTTTTATCTACATATTCTTTTATAAAGATAAGTTAAGTTAAATTTAGAATCCCTGATTTTAAAATATGTCGTTAATAGCAATTTGTTCATACTTAATCATTAGGAAACATCAACCTTAAAC
>NC_092206.1:84956420-84960162 GCF_043381705.1 Parasteatoda tepidariorum | reverse complement strand
TCTGCATTCATAATTTCAATAATAATTTTGCATTCATAATTCCTTCTGCATTCATAATTTCAAAAGATTTACTTTTGACAATGTTAATTTCCTTCACTTAGTTATCATAGTAGTATCATGAAAACTATGAAGCTATTTGTAGTATAAATATTTCTTGTAATTAATCTCACTATCAATTTCACTGTTTTCTTTGCTGATTTGTTGTTGTATTGTTGACGTGAAGTGTTTACATAGTTATCGATCGAACTAATCATAATGGTATTATCGATATCAACTGCAATATCGGCAGTATGTCGGTATTGCAGATAAAGTTCGATAAACAAATTTGAAAATTAAAATCCATATTAATAAAAATGTAAAAAAAATATGCAAGAAAATTTTAGCATATATTTTGAAAAGAGGGGAAGAGTGGGGGAAGGAGGGGAGGGCCCAAAAACGGCTGTGCCTAGGGCCTACGAAAGGTATAATCCGGCTCTGCTTATAATATCTCGCAAAAAGAAATGATCTAATATTAGTTAGAACTAGTAAGGCCGAACGCTGCGTACTTGAAGTAAAAGTGCGAGCTTTGCGCCAAAGTGACGTCACTAGAGAAAATCGGAGGATTGGCGCGGCGAGAGTTACTTCAAAGGAGTGAACCAGCCCTTCTATTCTCTTTAGGCCTGTCTCGAACCATCAAAAAGCAGTTCTAAAATGTGCAGGTCCCATCATTAGATCAAAAGTTATTCAGGGTTGCTCGTATTTTTTTCTTTTTTTTGCGCTCTTTATATAAATCTTTTTTTTATTAGTATACTGATTTTTTTCTCTAAAAAAAATCGTTTTCCAGGTCAAAAGTTTGCTCTTCTGGAAGAGAAAGTGGTGGTCAGCAATATTTTGAGAAACTTCCAAATCATATCTCTTGATCCACGAGATATAGTTCACACCAAAATTGAATTTACATTAAGACCTTGCCAGCCGATGAGGCTAAAACTGTTGCGCCGAACGAAATTTTGAAGAGATGTATTATGAATAACAATGAAAATCATTGTTTAGTATTGTTCTTAGCTGTTGAATTACTGTTATTTCAAATTTATTCATGTTAGTTACTTTATAAATATTGTTCTTAGTTGTTGAATTGACTGTTATTTCAAATTTATTCATATTAATTATTATATAATTAATGTTCTTAGCTGTTGAATAATTATTTAACAAGTTTTTGTAGTTTATGATACATCGCCCCATAAAGATTGCGAGAATTTATGTTAGGGTTTTTAAATCTTTTCATATTATGCGTGCATTCATGTAGAAACATAGAATTACGAGTCTTTAATGTTTGAGTCTTATTGTACGTGTTTTTGAAGCTTTCTGTCATATGACAACTTCTACGATAAACAAAGAAAAATTCTGTATATAATTAACGTAATTTCATATTTATTTTCTTTTAAAGTAGTTATCCGTATAAATATGCACTTTATTCAACATTGAAAAAAATGGCGGGAAACTGAACGAAATCGTTTCATAAAATGTACATTTGTCTTTACAAAACGAATGGCATCTTTAAAAAATTAAGTTCTAAGCAGTTTATAGTATTGAAACAAAACATATAACCAGACGATTTCATAATATCAATTAAAAATATTCGAAAAAGCGACTCATGACTTTAAGTAGTCATAGTTAGCTCTAATGTTGCTACAGCTTATAAAAAGGCGATGAATTGTTTTCTTCGATGCGCAACGAAATGTCAACATTCGGTTTTAGCTCCACGCTGCGGCGAAATGCTTAAAATTTTCAATAAATGTTTCTTGACATATATAGGTATTTTTAAACAAATTGACGATCAGTTTTTACTATTAACCACGTTTTAAAGGAATTTAACATTGCAAAAGATTATAAAAAAAATTCGCCAAGTGGCCTCTCTTATGCTAGCAATACGTATGCTCTGAACTTATGCTTTGAACAAAATAAGTTGTTAAAAATGTTTAATTACTCTTTTTGGACAACAAATTGACGTTCTCTATATACAACAAACTTGAAATAATTTCCGTAATATATATATTAAAAAAAATCGCTAATTTGCGTTAGCAATGTATACGTTCTGTACTTACTAAGTTTTGGACAGAACAAGGACTTGTAAAAAATTTTCTTTAAATAATTCTAGACGTGTAGAATTTTCAAAGAAATTGACGATTACTTTTCAATAAAGAACTACTTTTAAATGAATATCACAATGAAAAAAAAATTATGAACAATTTGCAAAGTGTCCTCTTTTATAGTAACGATATGTATGCTAATAAGGATTAGCATGTTTTGGACAAAATAAAATGTTTTTAAAAAATTTCCTTATAAATTTTTTGACGTATATAAATAGGTATATTCAAACAAATTAGTGATTATTGAAGTTATACTTCTTATGCGACCTCCAACAAGGTTGCGTTAAACGTTTAACGCTACATTTTTATTGGCCGGGAAATCACGTGGTAGGATCTAGTTTTCCCTCATTCATTTCCATATTGTTTTGTTTCTCACTAGCATAAAAATAATAGAAGTCATAAAAGTATTGTTTTTCTATGAATACTAGGAGGCTCCGCCCCCTGCTCGCCAACCCCCGAGAATTGCTACGCAATCCTATGTGGTTCACGCCGTGAACCATGGCTCGCTGCGCTCGCTCGCCAATGATCACAATGTTCTAGCACAAAGACATACAGTGCACTCCCGATTATCCGGGTTAATCACCGGGACAGGTCGCACGGACAATCGAAAAACACGGATAATCCGAAAACTCCCTTTATTCAAGAAAAATTCAATATCCGTACAAAAAATATAAAAATTACTGACATTTGCATGCATAACATCAAACTAGGAATTTTCCTTATTGAAAAATGTGTAATGCGTCTTCGCCATATATACACATATTTTACGAACCGCAGTAATGTCACAGTAATCAAATCCTCCCATATAATCTAATAAAGTTTCCACAGAGCAGCAGAATGAGAAATTGTATTTCATTCATTTACTACATCTTCTGCATCAGTTACTATCATCACTATTTGATTTAACAACATAACGATGTCTTCATCAGTCAAATACTGGAAGCCAGGCTCACATGCATCACTTTAAAACCAATCATCTAAATTTTCTTCATCACGAATTTCGAAACCTTCGATTTCTTTTGCTTGTTCGAGAATACTGTTATCATATTTTTCTTGAACATCTGAAGAGGATTGTTCATCAAGCGGTATGATCGTGATAATGTAGACGATTTTATCTTTGACCATGCTGCTGATATTCCATATACTGCAATCCAATAACGAATATTGCTTTCCAAAAATTTGGTAGTGTTATAACTTCATGAATCAAATTTTTTTAATCTTGAAAATATTTCTCTTTATATTTTTTGTGTGACTCCGGAATGAGCACGGATAATTCGCAAACCGGATAATCCACACACGGATAATCGAGTGTACTGTAGTATATTATCATCTAAGACATAGTATTTTATCATCAAAGACATAGCATTGTACTTATGTAGAAGAATTCTATCAATGTTCTTATTGGCTTTTAAAAAAGTATATTAGCTATTTAGATTGTACATGGTGAAAAAATCAAAACATTAGCTAAATAAGAAACATATTAGCAAAATAAATTATCAAATATTGCTTCACTAATATTCTGCATTTTAAAGCGTGAAAATTCAATGCATAAATAAACGCGAAATATAAAAAAATTCAATGCATTCAATACAAACACTTAAACGTTTTTTAGACGT
>NC_092206.1:84953873-84956265 GCF_043381705.1 Parasteatoda tepidariorum | reverse complement strand
AATCACGTGGTAGGATCCAGTTTTCCCTCATTCATTTCCATATTGTTTTGGTTCTCACTAGCATAAAAATAATAAAAGTCATAAAAGTATTGTTTTTCTATAAATAATTTTTTAGTTTGATTTGATACACATACAATTTAATAGGATAGTATTTTTTATTTTCAAATTTAGTGGACAACAATTGTAAAAAATGAGTGAAAACAATCCCACGGATTTAAGGTTATGTCAAGGTACGTCTCTTGTGAATATCAATTGATTGTTAGGTTTTCTCTTTTGAAATTACATTATGACGCATTCACATACACTATTAAAACAAATACATTTTCCATGGTGAGATGATGAGGCAACCACAAGCACTTCCACTGGTTCAAGAGGGAAAAATGCACAATATTACCGTGATTACAGAGCACGGAAGCGAGCGGAGCAGAAAAAAAAGAGTCGTTGAATAAAACTAGTGATCTACAACTGCTGATTCTTCTACAATTAACGACACAGGTTGCGAAGTTTAACTTCTGCCGAGCGGAGGGACTCCACGCACTATTTTTTTTTTTAAACATGAAACAAATAAATTCCGCATTTCAGAAAATCATGTACTACTGAACTTAATGTTTCCTTCACATGTATGCACTTGTTTTCCCTCACATGTATGCACTGAGCAAAGCATGTTATGAACAAAATAAGATCTTGCGAGATTTTTAAACAGATGTTTTTTTACTTACATGGGAATTTTCAAACAAATTGAAGCTTTCTTTCTGATATGAAACAAGTTCAAAATGAATTGCGCAACACAAAAAAAATTATAAATTTTTCGCTGAGTGCCCTTATTTATTCTAGCGTTAAGTATACACTAAACTTAGTATATATTGGAATAAAAAAGTTTCTCTTAAAAGTTTTTAATAAAATATTTTTTGACATAAATGGGCACTTTTAAACACATTTTATTTTTGTTCATATTTTAATTCATTTTAACTTTAGAAATGTTCTTAAGCCGTGCTATAGCGCGGCTTAACGCGTCTCTTTACATCTATGCTCGTTTAAGGAATATTATTTGTTGTTCTAGTTCATTTTCATTTACGTCGCACTAGAGCTGCACAATGGGCTATTGGCGACGGTCTGGGAAACATCCCAGAGGATGATCCGAAGACATGCCATCACAATTTTGATCCTCTGCAGAGGGGATGGCACCCCCGCTTCGGTAGCCCAACGACCTGCACGCGAAGTCGAGCACTTTACGGTAGAACAGTTTAACGAGGACCAATACCGCACACCTTCGGTCCATACGCAGACTGATCCAAGTGGTCACCCATCCGCACACTGACCGCAGCCAGTGATGCTTGACTACGGTGATCTGCTGGGAGCCGTGTCTTAACGATCAATTCACTGCGGGACGGAATAATATTTGAAACAAGTTAAGTAAAATTGTCTATAAGTTCGAATTTAGAATTTCCGGTTTCTAAAAATTTGTAATTTGCAGGTGTTTTAATAATTGGCATGCTTTGGTCACGTCTTCGTTAACAACTAGATGCATCTAGTCCCCCCCTCATACATATAAATTGCACAGCGAAAAATTTAAAATTTTGGCGATAAATATTATTTACTTGTGTCAATTCTTAATGAGTAAAAAAGGTTAAACATATTACGCCAGAGATAACATAAAATATCCTCAGTGGTAGACGAATCATGGGTTAGACTCCGCTTGCCGTCGGGCTATTCGTGGGAGGTTTTAGGGGTTTTCCTCTCCATGTAACGCAAATTAGGGTTAGTTCCATCAAAAAGTCTGCGACGAAGACTAGAGTTTGTCCCAATGCTTGATCCAGGAGTTCCCTTGTCTTCTGGATTGGGTTCAAAATTACAAAGCTACGGAGTTGAACATTAATACCCAAAAAATTGGGTTGGCTGTTCAACAATAGGTATAAAACAAAAACATATAATATTGGTATATATATATATATACCGAATGAGTATATAGATTCCATTCAAAAATATTTCTGTGCTTTTTTTTCCAACTTTATCTTATAATATTTAAACATAAAAAATTCATAATTTTTATAAATTTCTTGATACTGAATGTTATTATGTAAAAAATACAAATATAAAATTGAGCACTTAAAAAATGTTTAATTTTTTTCAGTTTATGATGAAATATTTACATATTAGATTTACAAACAATATTTACAAGGCAATATTTGCATAGATGTATGATACAACTGTTATGGAACATGGATATGAATTAACCAAAATAATTAGTTATTCACAGGATTTTATAATGCATGATGAGATGAGAGGAAGAAAAAAAGCAAGCAATGAAATTTTTAAACATTAAAATTAAGTACAAAACAATAATTATTGCTAAATACACAAAATGGAAATATAAACACAGTGTGGTTTATAT
>NC_092206.1:84899099-84953735 GCF_043381705.1 Parasteatoda tepidariorum | reverse complement strand
GATGGTAAAACGGCAAATTTATTGAAAACTACAAGGTACATATTGTTACGAAATTCGAGAGTATTCCAGTTTCGATAAGAAAAAAGAAGATCTAAGCATATGCGACAGAAGATGAAGTGGAGTCTTGCCACGAACGCATTGATTGTCTGCTGTGCTCCGCGCGCTTGGCAGACATCAAGACGCTAGGCCCGGTTAGAAACGGTGGCGTTGAAAACCACGTGAGAGAGCTCGGGAACAAAACAAAAAGAACGAGAAAGATCTGCGGGTGTTTTATAAAAAGGGCCGCCGGCAGTATTGGACAAATTCAAGGACCTATCAAGTTTTTCAAGGACCTAAGACGTTTTTCAAGCACTTTCAAGGACCTAAATTTAGCAAAAAAAATTCAAGGACTTTCAAGGACCGTGGGAACCCTGTAGACGGATCATGGGTTAGACTCCGCTTGCCGTCGGGCTAACAGTGGGAGGTTTTAGGGGTTTTCCTCTCCATGTAACGCAAATGAGGGTTAGTTCCATCAAAAAGTCTACGACGAAGACTAGAGTTTGTCCCAATGCTTGATCCAGGAGTTCCCTTGTCTTCTGGATTGGGTTCAAAATTACAAAGCTACGGAGTTGAACATTAATACCCAAAAAATCGGGTTGGCTGTTCAACGGGTATAAAACAAAAACATATTATTGAAAATTTATACAGTTTTAATATTGGTATATATATATACCGAATGAGTATATAGATTCCATTCAAAAATATTTGTGTGCTTTTTTTTCCAACTTTATCTTATGATATTTAAACATAAAAAATTCATAATTTTTATAAATTTCTTGATACTGAATGTTATTATGTAAAAAATACAAATATAAAATTGAGCACTTAAAAAATGTTTAATTTTTTTCAGTTTATGATGAAATATTTACATATTAGATTTACAAACAATATTTACAAGGCAATATTTGCATAGATGTATGATACAACTGTTATGGAACATGGATATGAATTAACCAAAATAATTAGTTATTCACAGGATTTTATAATGCATGATGAGATGAGAGGAAGAAAAAAAGCAAGCAATGAAATTTTTAAACATTAAAATTAAGTACAAAACAATAATTATTGCTAAATACACAAAATGGAAATATAAACACAGTGTGGTTTATATCAACCAACTAAAAAGACGTCATAATTTTCCCTTTTATATAACATGGGATGTAAGTTACAAACGGCAGTGAATAGAATTTGGATAGTTTAAATTGATACACAAATGATTTAATTGATACAAAAAGTGTTTAAACATAAGTTTCTTTTTTTAAAAAAAAAAACAACTTTAGTTCTCATATAAGTTTTGAAGAGAGGGAAAAAAAATATTTTCATAAAAATTTAAGCAGGGTAAAGACTGGCTATTGAGAAATATTTTATAAAAATTTCGAAAATGTAGCAGTTTGAAAGTAATTTTCAGATACGAAACCCCAAATGAAAAATGTATTTTGGATATGGACATAAATTCTTAAAATCGATCTTCTTTAAATTTGCTCATTTCCTTCGGAGAAAATTAGCAATAGCAAAATATTAAAAAAAAAAAATGGATTTATTTGATTTAAGTTGGATTTTTGTTGATTTAAATCAGATTTTTTTAAAATCATTTATATATTTACCAATTAAATGATAAGATAAAATGTATTAATAAAAATTAATATTTATAACTAAAATGCCTAGAGTTATTTAACTATTACAAATTAGTCATTAAAAAAATAAAATCACAGTTATTTTTGTTGAAGCTGAACATACTAACATTTTAAAGACTGGGAAGCAATTTGTCAGCTAGATATCCAATGAAGAGTAAATTAGAATACATTAATGAAAAAAAAAATTATTCTCAGTTTTTCTGGGCAGAACAAGCCTTTCTCTAATCCAGCGTTTCCCAAACGTAAGACTTTTGTGTACCCTGTCTAAATCTTTCGAAACGCTGTGTACCACTGATAAAAAAAATGAATGTATTTTTTACAATAAAAAAAAATTGTACTACAGTTAAAAATCACAACTGGCTGTTGACACCACTAATTATTAACTAACTCAGGAAAAAATAGCCTATAGAAAAATACGTAATCGCAAATTTTCATGGCTAGCTTTGTTTTTAATTTTTTCTAAAAATTTTTCGTAAGTTTCAAGATATTTTGCATATTGTACCCCCACTAAACTGTTCCTGTACATGCGTACCACACTTTGGGAAACACTGCTCTATTCATTGATATAAACTAACTACACATTCAATAAGTTTTAAAAACACTCGTATTTAAATAAACATAAAACTAAATTAGTAGAGTTAACTAAACGGGTAGAAATATATTATCAGAAAAAAAATTTTTTTATACAGTTGCTAGAAAATTATAATTGAAAAATTTCCCATCACTTTTTTATAAGACTATTTTGAAACATAATAATCGATTTACATCCTCTTATCACTATTTCTTTGGATAAAAATATATTTATTATTGATATTAATGACTATTATTGATAATGATTCTCTATAATCAATACTGTACAAAAATATTTTCGATGTAATGATTTATTTTAAATATGTTATTTTAAATCGCTGATACTTAAAAAACAAACAGTTGATTTAAATTAATGATTTTTACACCATTTTGTATTAATCGTATCATAAGATGAAAAAAAAAAAAATTCTCAAATGTCTATGTGCCCAATAAAGTTTCTGCAATATCAAGAAACAAGCTCTTGTCATCGTTTCTTTAAACTCCCAATAACAAAAACAAACATTTTTTAAAAAATGAAACGGGTGAAATATTACTGAAATTAGCTTTTCCAACTAATGGATAGCAATATTAAATTATCGGTACTTATTTCATTAGAAGCAGTCATACACATCGTTTTGGTTTATCAGACATTTCCATCAAAAATGCTACCAAAAAGGGAACAAAAATAAATCAAGTACACTAGAGCTACAAAATCACTGGTCTGGAAGAATCAATGTTGCGGATTGTAAGGAGCATTCGCACTGCTATGCTGACTTGTACTTTGTAAAAAAGAAAAGCTTCAAAGGTCCAAGGTTAAAGTGTTTATCAGATAGATAACCAAATTAGAATGAAAATAGTGAAATAGAATAGTGTTGCAAATCTGTCAGCACATATTTTTTGTGTAAGTCTACTTTTAATTTTAAAAAAGACAACAAAATTCAATGAAAATATCAAAAAACTACAAGTCTGGTTTATGTATGTCGAAGATCAGTAAGTAACTAATTGAACCCAACCAGAAACATATACATTTTGTTAATTGTAACATTATACATATAAATGAGTATACATATTTAAGTGAGGTAAAATAAAGACTAGTAAATCGAAAGTCAGAATGATATAGAACTCAAAAATGGCATAAAACTTTTTAATAAAAATTTATATAAACTAATAAAAAAGTAAGATTCATTTTTAAAAAGGGGATATAACATTCACTATATAAAGTGAACACTTATTTATGAAACTAGTAGTTGTTAAATAAAAGATACAAGTAAAGGGTTTGTAAGCAATAAGCAATATATTTACAAATGTCAAATCATAGCATTAAAATGCACCTGATTATTGTTTGTAGATAGTTTCTGAAATTTTCTTTAACAAATCAGGGCACAAGTTTTTCATCAAAAATGCTCTCTTTAACAATTTGAAAAGACAGCTTATCATTACAATACACAGTTGCCAACATGGATTGGAAAAAAAAAATCCAATCGATTTTATGTAATATTAATTTGATAACAACTGTAGCATACTAAACCAAATATTATATGCAGAGGGAGTTTTAGCTTAACTTTATTACACTTTTAAACTATAAATGGGTTGCTATATTTTCCATTTATGATTTCTCATAATTTTGAATTATGATAGACATTTAATTCATTTAAGATTTAAAAAAGGAAGTTCTGAATAAAAATAAGCTAAAAATGTTAGAAAAAAAAGGAGTTTTAAACTGATTACGATTCATTATGTATTAGTAATACTTATTTAAACAAGCAATAATCTGCACAAAAATTCTATTTCAATGGAGATTTTTTTTTACGAAATTTACTCATTTTCAGGGAATTCTCAAAAATGCACAAAAACCAGGAGAAATTTTATTAAACCAGTAAATTAGGAGAAACTGGCAAAATCCAATAGAGTTGGCAACTATGGTAATACCATAAACTCTTCCTATAATGTATTTCAAAAATATTAAACAATAAAATACAAGAAACAAAACAAAAATAATCTATTATAAAAAGTGTACTTTACAATAAGTAATAAAAATAGGGCAAAATTTAAACAATGTAATGTCATAAAGTATAAAATAAGATTTCACCAATATCAATTTAAAAATATTTAAGACCATGAAAAATTCAAATTATTTTATCACTTTCATAAGTTTTTATCAATTACATTGGCTTTCACAACATAGAATTGACAAAAATCCATTTCATACAAACAAACACAATAATAGTCAGTACTAAGGCTATCCAAAATTTATTCTTTGGAAAAGATTGAATGAGACAAGTACTATATAACAATTCCTTATTAGCTTGCTTTTGAATGAACACTATGGATAAGGCACACATTTTATATATATTATTTGAAATTGTCTTTATCATAGATGTATGATACAACTGTTATGGAACATGGATATGAATTAACCAAAATAATTAGTTATTCACAGGATTTTATAATGCATGATGAGATGAGAGGAAGAAAAAAAGCAAGCAATGAAATTTTTAAACATTAAAATTAAGTACAAAACAATAATTATTNCACATAATATTATTCATTTGCAAGATAAATACACTATCATTAAAAATTAATCACGTCTAACACTTGTTAATCAAACACCTGCATGTGTAATTTGATTATTTTCCCCTGCTTTTTTTTAAAAAAATGTCTTTTTTTATATAAAAAAAAAAACAAAAACAAAGTTAGGTTAAAATTAACATACGCTAATTCTGTCTCCATAACCTAGATAGAAAATTATAAATTCCAAATGAATAATGTGTACACTTCCTAACTTTTTTTTTTGTATTTTGCCGATAGTTTTAGTTGTATTTGATGTTCTATATTGCGTAGGCGGAATCACAGATCTGAATGGAAAAATAGACACAAAACATTATTCCAGGTAAAATACTTAACAGTAAAATAAAGAAGCCTTTTGATGGTCAGCACTTCCATATTTAAGTATTTTTTAATTTATTTAAATATATAATTAAATTAATTGTAATGAAATTATAGTTATTCATTACATTTTGCATAATAAAAATAAAACAGTTACTACAATATACAAACACTATACATATGCATTAATTTCTTATCCATATAAACTTCAAATATAATATTTAAAATTACTTTAATTAATAAAATCTGCAAAATGAATAAAAAAAAATATTTTGTTCAAAAAAACTAGGACATGTATCTCCTTCACTACAAACATTCAGAAGAATTTTATATAAAGAGATCACTTAGCTAAAGATAGTTCATTACATTTTACAAACAAAAAAAAAAAAATTAATGGAACTCAATACTTTTCACATTAATAAAAAAAATACAAAAAGCTAGGAAAAATATTCAAAGTATGATTACTCAGATCCCGATTTTGGCGATGTCAGCATTTTTTTTTCTCTTTTAAGGCATTTTTTAAGTTTTTGCAGTATTTTTTTTCCATTTTTATTACTCTAATATCTAGTAATATTGGAAGTTTTCATGCTTATTAAAATTTATGTACAAAAGAAAAAGTTAATATATTTTCCCTTTTTTGTTATTATTTTTGCATAGCATTTCAAACTGAAATGAAAGTAAAATAAGCATTGCATAGCTATATATATATTTTGACATGAATAAAAGTAATTTTTAAAGAGGATAACTGTGTTTTAATTTAATATTTTCACTTAAATATTAGGGAATTTATAAGGATTCTTTTAGGTCATCAACATCTGTGTTCTCAATCATTACACACATTGATTACATTAAAACAAGGCAGAAAGTAAATATCAGGAAGAATTACATTGATTATTGCTAACTAGAGAGAAAAATATTCCAAATAGATTTTAAAACTCAATTACAACACCTAAATAGTGAAGTTTCTGACGCAAATTTATTAACAGAACTGATTAATTAATTTTTGTAATATTTTTTAATAATATGTCATATTATCAGTATTTTTTCCTTTTGTAAAAAATCAAATCAAATTTTTTTAATTTATAAAAAAAACAACAGTAGTATGAAAATTATGATAGTTAACTATCCATAACAAAATCACTTGGAACACCTAATAAAACCTTGCACACTTAAATAACAATATTTATTTAAATAAAATCTATTCATTAACTAACAAAACAACTAATGTGGTAATCATTTATACAATTTGGTGAGAATATATTAACGAACGTGATAGATAAATGCACTTAATACAGGCACCAGTAACCATAAGTTAAAATTTATGCACAGTTGTAAGGTCATAAATAAAATTTTATTTACAATATTTGTACATTCCTATAATTTTATTTTTCTAAAGGTCTCACTGCTTCATTCATAAGATCGTCATCAATTGCATATGAGAGGGGCCTTAATGAATGATTAGGAGTTAATACTTGTACAGGTGACTTAGTGAGAGATGGTTGATTAAGTAAAAATGTATTGGGTGATTTTTCAGGTTTTTCGTCCTCCAAAACACTTAAAATAATGCTATTATCTATACACGGACTGGACCATTTTTCATTACTCCCACAATCTATCACCAAACACTCTTCGGGACTGCTGTCGTCACCACCCCGTTCCATCGGTCGCTTCACTTGTTTCAGTGACTTCAATAGTGGAGCGGAAGATTTACCGTGATCTTCCGACGATGGAATCATATTCAAGTTCATCATGTTCTCGTACTTGTTGGACGAAGAAATTTCAACTTGAGAATTGAGTTTGCAGTCGATGTCATTCAAATTCAAACAATTGACATCTTCCATTTTTGTGGTAGAGCTCGGAGCACTCGAAGACTTGATGTCACTGCTGTTAGGAATCCATTGTACTTTGTCATCAATATCAGGCTTAATAATTTCCACTTTACAGTAATCTACAGGAGTGGGGAGAATCATTTGGGGTCCCTTTGAAGAGGTAATTTGCTCAGATAGTAATGAATCAGTTTTCGATTGGCTGGAAGGATGTCTGTACGGCCGATCACTTTCCATGTCGTCAATTAAAATCTCACGAGTTGGTGTGTGTCTTGGGGACTGGCGAGAACCTTCATCGACACGCTTGGGAGTGCTACCGCTCGACGATATCCGGCAAGTATCACTCGATGATTTACTAACAGGGGGTGGCATTAGATTTAAAGCAGAACTAGGAAACATTTCTTTATTCTCGTTTTGTGAAGGTTTTAAATCACCAAACGACTTTTTATCACTTTTGTCTTGTGTTTTTGACATTGAGCCACTAGTTTTACTTTGCGATGAAGACGATACATGTTTAGAAAGAGATTTATTTATTGTATTGCCCGAACTGCTGGTTCTGGGAGATAAGGCAGATGAAGGGGAAGATATCTTTTGTGAAGTTTGTTGATTCTGTTTGAGTGGATTACCACTACTCAAATTTGATATTTTAGAAGATGTCCCAAGATTTGTTTGAGCTGAAGAGTATATCTTTTTTGATGCAGGTGAAACATTTCCACATTTAGATGGGTTGCTACTAGAAGATTTTGAAACATTTGATAAACTACTGGAAGAAAGAACTGATGAACTTTTATTTGACTGTTTAGATTTACTAGATTTTGAGCTTCCATCACTTGCTCGGGTTTTCGTGACAGTTAACTTTATCCCTGAACTCTGTTTAACGGTAAATTGTTCTGAGCTAGAATATTTAGATTTTTCACTAACCTTGGAAATGAGGGAAGAATCCTTCGAGTTATCTTTCCTTTCGAGTTTCGACTCTTTTCTATCCACGAGAGCATCAGACCTCATAGCATCACATTTGGGGTTTTCCAAGCCATCCACACTACTGAATTGAGCATTAACTTTCAATTTATCTATGACAGCACTTAAAGAGCATTTACGTGAACGAAGAGCAGATTTATTAGCTTTGGAATTGTTGGATCCAGATTTTCCAGAAGGCGATCCTGGATTTAAAATAGTTGCTTGCATAACTAAAGCATCATTTGATGGTACAGCGGATGAAACCTTTGAAATGATAGGAGAAATAGTCACAGCAGATGGCATCACGTTTTTAAGCTTGATGGTAGCAGATTTTGGTTTGCTCGGGGATGAACGGCCACTCGAATGAGAAGTTGAGCTAGAACTACTTTTGCCACTTGAGCTCTGTTTATGTTTACTTGGAATTTTAAGAGTAGGGTTACCCTTTTTAGAGTCTGGATCAGAGCTGGAAACTTTTAAAGGGAAATTAGTCCGAGGAGGAGATGGTTTTATTGACTTCTCAGATGAAATCTTCAAACTGCTATTTTTCGAGCTTGGACTATTGCTTAACGATTTCTTCGAGTATACAGGAGATTTTGATTGAAAATTAGAACTGGAGGATAAACTAGGTGCAGTTTTAACATTTAGAGTGATAGGACGAATAGGTTGAGTCTCAGCTGAAGAAACTATTGATGATGAATCAGATGTAGATGATGGTGGTGGCATTAAAGATGAATCTATATTTAAATGTAAAGGACGTACAGGTGACCTTCCAGAAGAACTCCCAGAGTTCTCCGCTCTCTTACGTTTACGCTCCTTTTTTGCATCACTTTTCTTTTTGTCCGAGCTCTCACTAGACTTCTTACTTTCTTTCAATTTCACTTTTGTCTCACTTTTTGAAACCTTATGACCATCTCCCGATTTGGCAATTTTTAAACTAGTTCCAAGAAAAACTAGCTGCGATGAATGAGAGGAACTGCTTTTTGCAGACAAAGACAAGTCTTCTGATTGACTGTTTTCTGTTTCACTGAAGGATTTTTGAGAAAGATCTCCTATGCTACTTTCATCACTACTGTTATCATGGCCTTTCCCCACTTCACCACTCTCTGTTATATCACTCTTTTCTTTGTATTTCTTTTTCTTAAACTGCTTGTCACTTGATTTTGAAGACACTACATTACTTTGACTGCTTTCCATGCTGTATGCGTTGTCATCATCCATGTCAATGTCACTAGAAATGGCTACAGCCCCACCATAACTAGTGTCACTAGGCCCTAAAAAAGGCTTCATTTCTAAGAGGTTGTCAGATCCAAAATATTGAGTTTTAACTTGGGAGAAATTCCGAACTATCTCAAGGTTGGTGGGTGTGCCCCCTTCACTAAGACGACTGGAGTCATTGACATTTAAAGATTCACGAGGTTGAAACTCTTCATGCATTAAGTAACTATCAGTACTTGCAGATCTTTGGGGAAAACCAGGAGATGCTCCGGGTTCAGTTTTTATAAAAGATTCTACTGAACCAATGCGATGAGTCAATTGCTGCTCAGCTGGGGTGGAAGGTAAGCTTGCAGGCAGACTACTACATGCTTCATATGCCAGAGGACTATCACAAATCTCTCCATCTGGAGTTGATCTGTCTCTGACGTAATCATCTTCACTCAACTTTCGCTTAGGGCTTCTACCAGCAGAACTCCCCGGACTACGATTTTCACTTTTCTTTTTTCTCTTGCGACTTTTACCAGGAATGTTCGGGGAATTTTCACCTTGGCTTAAAAAAGGAAAAGATGCACTCGATGGGTTGGCAGCCGGCACATCACTTAACATGCTCATTAGCATTGTATTGGCTTGCCGTCGCTGTTGGTATGGGTTGGAACTTCCATTCACAGAGTTTTTTGATTTATCGCTGTTAAAATTATCAGCACTATTGGATTGCGCAGGATCAGTTTCCATTTTAAGAGGTGGATTGTCAGCATTTGATTGAGACAAACTTGGGTTTTCCGGTGCTTGATTTCCTGCGCCGTTTTTTGAAGCTTTTGTGGTACTAACATTATCGCTGGGTTTGTTACACATTCTAGATGCTAAATTAGAAAAATCTCCACCAGGAAATGATGACCCATTTGTCAAACTATTTCCATAATTAGGTAAATGAGATAAGTATGGAACTGAACCGCTACCTCCAACAGTAGCTCCATATGCATCTCCTTGACTTGACGATCGCATCAACTGCTGTTGACCTTGAGCTTTTCGAATAACAGCTCTCATAGTTATAGGAATTGAAAGGCATCTGAAATTAAAAAAGACATGCATTAATAATGAATGTAAGTATATTTTATGTAAAACTTAAAGAATTATTTTCAATTAAATCAGAAAGAAAATTAATCAGCTTGAATATTTTAGAAAATCATTGCAATAATCTCTTTTTTTCTCTGTTCACCTTTTGCTTAAGTAGAAGGAAACCAATAAGCTTCTTCTCTATGAATAAGGATGGGTAGAATAAATTTAAATTAATATAAGTATCTCTTGTAATATATCATTAAAAATTTGAAAACTGATACTTTAAGCAGAAATTTCTAAAAAAAATAATAAAGTTAAGATACAAGAATAACAATATGAAAGCAATTACCAAATAACTACTTCGTTTATCATTATATAAGTTTTTGTAATCTTAAGCACATTTTGAATATATTCTTCTACAAATGAACTTGCATAATTGAGTACAAGGAAAAAATTCATAATATATAGAAATATATAAATGAATGTTAGAAAAGTGTGATATGAAAAAGTTTTTATGTCCTTCGATATTAAATGTGTTGCTTCATTTAAAAGATAAATACTAGTTACATTCATTAAGTATAAAATAATTAGAAATAAATTATGCAGAAAAATAAACATCCTCTAGTACCTTTGCATGACTTTGCTAGCATATTCATCTGTACACATTGTAGCATCACTGCTAAGAGTATATATTTTGCAGCTTACTTTATTCAGATCTTTAAGATCAATATCGACTGAAAATAGGATATGTTATCAATTAGCAACAAGTTAAATAATGAAATTTCATAAAATAAGAAAGTATAATGAATAAAATAAAATGCAGTTTGTTCTTAGAAAACATCATTATATAATGATTAGAATGAACAGTCTTTTTTTCATACGTTTTTAAATACTTATTTTTTTCATGCATAAAAAAAAAAAAGATCAATGTAGATTAACTAAAAATAAATATCTTTTACAAATTAAAAGAAAAGAATTGTGGTAATANAAAATGCAGTTTGTTCTTAGAAAACATCATTATATAATTCTGAACAGTCTTTTTTTTCCATACGTTTTTAAATACTTATTTTTTTCATGCATAAAAAAAAGATCAATGTAGATTAACTAAAAATAAATATCCTTTACAAATTAAAAGAAAAGAATTGTGGTAATATAAATATTAAAAAAAAAGAAAGAAATCAGATATGCTGAAACTTAATTTAATAGACAAGAAAAACTATATTTCCTCACTTTTGTAATACAGTGCACTCCCGATTATCCGGGTTAATCACCGGGACAGGGAGCACGGAGAATCGAAAAACACGGAGATCCGAAAACTCTTTTAATTAGAGAAAAAATCATTATAAGTACAAAAAATATAAAAATTACTGACATTTGCATGCTATATAACATCAAACTGGGAATTTTCCTTTTAAAAAATTGGGTAATGAGTCTTCGTCATATGTTTTACGAACCGCAGTAATGTCACCGTAATCAAATCCTCCTATAATCTAATAAAATTTCCACAGAGCAGTAGAAATAGAAATTGTATTTCTCTCATTTACTACATCTTCTGCATCAGTTACTATCATCACTATTTGATTTAATAACATAACAATGTCTTCATCTGTCAAATATTGGAAGTCAGGCTCACTTGCATCACTTTGAAATCAATCTTAAAAATTTTCTTCGTCAAGAATTTCGAAACCCCAGATTTCTTTTACTTGTTCGAGAATACTGTTATCATATTTTTCTTGAACATCTGAAGAAGATTGCTCATCAAGCAATATTACCTTTCTCCAAGATCGTGATAAAGTAGACGATTTTACCTTTGACCATGCTGCTGATATTCGATATACTTCAATCCACTAACGAATATTGCTTCATGAATAAATTTTTTTTTAATCTTTAAAATGTTTCTCTTTATATTTTTCGTGTGACTCCGAAATGAGCATGGATAATCCTCAAACCGGATAATCTGCACACGGATAATCGAGAGTGTACTGTAGTTCATAACTTTAAATAAACAACATATAAGGTTAGCCATAAGAAATTATTTCAAACATTAATAAAGATACATACTCCAGAATGGTATGAGGGTTAAAATAAAATAAAAGTGTTGCGATAAAGTGCTTTACCTGTGGCCAAAGATTCTTCTAAAGGGTGCTCAAATGATACAAGAATATGAGAGGTAGAATATGCCATTCCTTCAAACATGAATGGAGACTCAGCATCTAAGCAAATATATCACAAATAAATTTTGAAATATAAATATGAAATGAGCATAAACTTAAAAAACTGAAGCAAAAATATTTTTCTAAATCCTTTCAATTTTAGTCATTTAACTCAAATTGTTTCAAATTCAACAAATACTGTCCATCTCAAAAGTAGTCAATCAGAAAATGGAATCTCTGATGAGAAGTGTGAGCATCTACATTGCACACAGCAACGTGCTTGTAACAGATGGCTCTAGCTTGATTAGGCGAGACATGATTCAACATCATTATTCACACTATGCCCAGTTTTAGCATAATTGAACTGGAATTGGACAAAATTTTTGTTTCCGCCTTAAACCTGGAGGTTGGCACACTCATACATGGATAAAATTTGAAGTTTAAAGAATCTAAATGTAGTTATATCTCATGTTTGAGTGAGTTGGAGAAAAGTAATTAAATATAACATTTTAAAAGAAAAGCGATAACTTAGCAATCTGTGTTAAGATTATTATCAAGTTTTTATTTTAGTCCTAAATAGCCAAAATATTTTTTCAACTAAGCTTATATGAACAAATTATTCTGCTTGACTTTAATATTAGATTTACGACGAAAAAAATTAGATTTAACAAAAAATCTAGTAAATTTTTCAATGAATCAGACACAAAATCAAAAGATGTATAAGAAAATTATAAAATACCTTTTTTACTTGATGGTCTAATACAACTACTGATCACAGTATTAAAAAGCATTTGCTGTCGCAAAAAAACTAATATTTGAGGCACGTGTGTGGGATGTGTGAAAGGAATGGATGAAACCATAACTCCTTGCAAATCGGAACTGGAATTCAAGAAATAACAGTGATGCTGATCTGGCAATGTCTGAAATACATAAAATATATGTACATATTAGCAAAAAAACATCACTTTAAGGTATTTTTTCATGATAAAAAATTCTAAAACTGAAAGACAATTAAAACTATTTTTTAGCAAAATATTTTCACAGTTAAACACATAAGGTCAATTTTATAGTAGTCATTTTGTAGTCTTCCTTTTTTTGTTTGTTTTTTGAAGGGAGATTTTTAAAAGTTGAAATTTGTACCATTTATTATAGTTTTAGTAATTGTATACTATCACAAAGATTGCCTGCATAAAAACCATTTTTATAAGCACACATATTTAAATCTTTGCAACTATGATTTAATGTAAAAGTACAAGGGCTCTAAAACCACTAAAATTTTTACATACCCTGCTGAGAATGTTATTCTACAAGATACATGCCCAATCATCTTTTTTTTAAATGTTTACTTATGGAAGCATATGAATGAATATATCATTAACATAGATTAAAAAAAAAACATAAATATTAAGTAAGAATAAATTTTAAACATAATTTACATAAAAAATAGGTCAAATGCTAGTATATGTTACATGCTGAACACTATTTTGAAAGAAAGATGCGCTGACGCTCAACACGCAACTTTTTGCAATTCAAAAACGCAAAATGACTAAAAAGCAATAGCCCACTGAATCTTACCAAATCTACAAATACAGATTTTATCATCCTTCTAAACGTCGCCAGATTCACCATGTTCACATACCAGGATTAAGCTTAAAAATATCAACTGCTTTGTTATTATTGGATTTTGTTAAAGATATGATGCAGTTGTTGAAGAAAAGTTATAAAAACCATTTCATTCTTAGAGTTTGCTTTCACGTTGTAATTTAGATTATTTTTTATGCACAGTGTTAAACATTTGTTTAACATTACGACAAACTTTCAACAATGATATACCCATCAGACTTAACAAAGATATAATAAACTATTTCATTATCATCAACTCTTTAGAGTGTAGTATATTTTTAAAATTTTGATTAATTTGCTACAATGGATACTTTGATCTAAAAATACTAGTGATTGGAAAAAATTGGTATTCTAAATTTTTTTACCACATTTATTATAAATCTAAACAAATATTATTTAATGCTTGTACATCAATGTTAGTGAATGTACTACTTGTGCTTTTCGAAAGATAAAATATTAAACGTTAACTAGTAGTAGGGCCAGGTCAGTACTATAACCACACTAGTATGTCATACATAGTATTACAGCAATTGGTATAAGCTTTTATTTAATAATTTTTAATCATTTGTATACTAATTAGAAATAATTGAGTAGCTTTTGCTTGTTTTAGGTAATAAAACTATAATTAATCTCCATTATATAATATTACTTGATTACAAGCTTTAAAAATTTCATTTAAATTGAGTAAATTAGGTAAAAAAATAGTTAAGAACTTACATACAAAACAAGTTAGATACTATTCAGCTGAATTTTTAATTTCTAAGCTTAATTTCTGCCAAAAAAATAAATAAATCTTAAAGCGAGGACCACACTAATTAGATTCTACAATCATTCAACCCAAATTGCTTATTAAAACAGATAAAAATAGAAAACTACTAAGATCTTAGAGTTAAAAATAGAGTTTCAGTCTCCCTTCTAAACAATGCTGACTATTGAGGTATGATATTATGGCATTATTTTATATAAAGCTATTTGAATGAACCCTACAATTTTTAAAAATTGAAAGAGTAATTACTTACAACCCATAAACCTTGATCTCCTGCGGATAGTTTACCACTCGAGGCATCATTAATGATGACAGATAATAAGGGTAGAGCATTCGATAAGTCACCACAGTCAGGGATTTCTAAACATAAAGAAAAAAATTCACATTTAAATTTGTTCATTAATTTATAATATCTTTCTTTCATAATAATATGGTAAACCATTGAAATATGATTAGATTTAAACTTGCCTGCTTCAGTTGGTTAAACATTACAACAACAACATTAAAAAAAAAAAGGTTTCTGCATTATTTTACAGCATATTAATTTTATGAACTAATTTGTATCAAATTACTAATTAAATGTGTTTGTTATCAAAACCAGCTCACAGTCAGTTCACAGAAATTTCACAGGAAAAAATAAATATTGCTCCAACATTTAAATTTGAGTTCATGTCTTCAAAGTGAGCAAAGACATATAGTTGTTACAAGATAAATAAAACTGTAAAAAAGAATTTCAGTTTTCGTTTGAATTGATAGGATGCTCAGCCTATGCTTGTTCCACTTTTCTATCTCAACAACTGCCTCATTATTGATATTTGTTTTCTCTAAAAAGTTGATATCTACTATAAAAACAAATAATATTTTGTGATTAAAGTATATAATTAATATAATAATAAGTAAGTTTATTTTACCAATGCAATTATAGATCTTGGAGTAAAATTTGAAAATTTTAGGGCATCAATTTTACAAAAATGTAAAATATTTTTTACGCAATCAATGATGATTTAGTTTTTATTCATTATTTAGATATCTTAAATTTCGATAAAATGGAATTTATTTTAATAGCACACACAATTTTTTAAAATAACCAAAAAAACATGGTAAAAAATAAATAATTAAGAAAGGGTATCTTTTTTTCTTAAATCAATCAAAAAGAAGGAAAAAAAGGTTAAAGCTTACAAAATAAAACTAATTATTTCTTTAGTAGTAGACAGAGCTGGTTTTGTGAACAAGCATTTCCATGCAAGTTGGTAATTTTTCCACATGTACACCAATTTAAATACATAAATAAATTATACGAAACAAAATATAACTAAAACATTTAAAAATTAAGTTTCAATTTCAAACAAATCAACGTTATTTAATAGGCATATTAAAAATGACATAAACTTTTTTTTCTTCCAAATACAACATACTTCGACAAACATACAGTTTGAGAACATACTTACTAGCATTAGTAACACTCTGAATATCTTTGACCAAACTAGTAGCCATAGGAATTGGTTTGGGTAATTTCAATACAAAATGAGCAGGTAAAATTGTGCTGTTTAAGTTACTCAAGGCAGCAAATTGTGGTTGACTAAATAAGAAAAACATGATAAATCAGACAAACTTAAATATTGATAAAACCAATATAATACAAAAATAACATTTCTGCATTAAAATGAAATGCACAAAAAAAAAAAAAAANTGTCTAAAAAAAAAAAAAAAAAAAAAAAAAAAAAAAAAAAATGTAAATACAAATAGAAAATAAAAAATTTAAACAATTTTGAATAAGTTTCTTTATAAGGATAGTCTCTTTTTTTTTCTTCCTATTCCTATTCACTAAAACTTGCAAAGAGTTTCAATTTTGGTAGATCTTTAAAGGGAAAAAAATTATACATCAGTGCATAAATAACATCTAGATTCATAAAAGTGCAAGGCTTTGGACATATGAATTGAGTCTCATTCACTACACAAAATTGCACGCCATTAATTCTCGATTTAAACCAATATATATTTCAATACTAAATGACATAAAATTTAGATTACACACATGCAATAGGATATACCTCAAACACTCTTTTTCTCAACTCAAATTTTAAAAAATTTTGTCCTATATTTACTTAAACATTTTAAGCATTTAGGTCTCATGTAATGACTCCAAAACTTTCTCTTTTCCTTTTTGAGTCTAAAATGCAATTTAAAAATTTTTTAAAAAAGTCCTATATAAAAATTAATATAAAAGAAATATTAGTTTTTAAGTTCAGAAACATAACATTGAGGCTTCACAGAAGCTACAAATACACAGATTCAATTTCAACCCATCTTTAGATTAGATTATTATGGAGATACTGGAAAAATAAAATGTTATATTTCATACACATTTGTTTTTACTGCTTCTTCAGATTCAAAACGTTATGCTAACTAAATTAAAATGTTTTATATTCATGCTCTAAATGCAAATTAAAACTTATGCTTTTGACCCCCCCCCCTCAAAAAAGAAAGAAAATCACTTTAATGTTTTGGGAAGATATACAACCACAATGTCAACTTTTAAAAATCCCTAATCAGAAACCGTATTGGAACATGCAGGGTAGCAGCAAAGTTTTTTTAAATTTTAGGGTAATTTTAGAAACTTTTTTCAAAAAATTTTAGGTAAATTTTAGGGGTAATATATGATTTTGCTAGGATAAAAAACAGATCACACGGTAGTTTATTACATAACAGAAGATTATTACAATTCATCCACNTTTTCTGGTACAACAACGGATTTTGGACGACCTGCACGGGATTTGTCCTGGATCGAACATCGACCACGATTAAATTCGTTGTCCCAATTTTTTACAGTGCTGTAGGATGGCGCTTTATCGCTGAATAAAGAATTAAGTTCATCAAAGCACTCTTGTCTTGACAATCCACGTCGAAAGTTATGAAAAATAAAGGCACAAAAATGTTCAAGATTCAATTCCATTTTTTGAAAGAGAAGAACTTTTCAATTTACTGTCAACAACACAAATGAAGCTATAATGGTAAATCGTCTGCTGAATTTATGTTTAAAAATATCAAACTTTCGATTAAAATCGTCTGCGGTCGCCTAGCAACACTTACTGTTGCCAAGGCCAGAAATATAAATAGCAACCCTCGTACAAATACACAGATTCAATTTCAACCCATCTTTGGATTAGATTACTATGTAGATACTGGAAAAATAAAATGGTATATTTCATATACATTTGTTTTTGCTGCTTATTAAGCAAATTAAATTAATTGCTAAGCAAATTGCAATGCAAATTAATTGCTAAGCAAATTAAAATTCATGCTTTTGACCCCCCCCCCTCCTCAAAAAAGAAATAAAATTCCTTTAATGTTTTGGGAAAATATACAACCACAATGTCAACTTTTAAAAATCCCTAATCAGAAACCGTATTGGAACATGCATAAATCTAAAAAGTACTCAGAACTTTTCTAACAATAGAAAGATACAGAAACATTTAACATTACAAATATTAACCTAAACTGAATGATAAATGTAATAAGGTTGAAACTGATGTAATAAGATTAAGGATGTGAAGATTTTAATGTGTAAGGATGTAAAGTTTTAGATTACCAGTAAGAAGGAGGAAAAATTTCTAAAAGTTTCAAGAATATAATTATACCTTCTGCCATCAGCAGTCTTAGTGACAGTAATCAGGGATGTAGTTTGGAGCTTATGAGCAGTAGAGCTTTCAATGCACACAGTAACAGACTGCCCTAGACCCTTCTCTATCACAGCTAGATAAAACAAAAATTATAACAATTACTATCCACTTATCAGATATCCCAAGAATAGGGTGTCTTTTTTTAGGGAGAGATTTTAATTTATACATTTTGATATAAAATTTAAATATGCCACACCAGTTTTGGACAAAAAGCAAGGTTTGAGCAGCAACATAAATGTTCAGTAACATGTTTTCCAAATTACAACTATGATAAGAATTTCCAATAAAAAGAATTACTATATAAAGTGAAATAGAAATCAAAAAATATTTTTATTTATAAAGCACACTCAGTAATTTGATTTTAGTTACATAGTTCTTATTTTAGTTATTTCAAAATGATAGGGATGATGTTCAAGGATTTATTAAACTATAAATTAGAATCAATTCTTATTGAGAGCCACCCTGAAGATTGAATATTCTATAACATTGGATATTTAAATTGTAATTAAACTTAATATTTCTTTAATCAAAGCCTAATATTCTTAATTATAGCATTTCACTAATTTTAAAAACAGTTAAACATCTTTACATTCGAATGACCCTTTAGTTCCTCCTTTTAAAAATGTGGCAATTCTTTAGTTTTTAATATGACTAAAATGATTGTAAATAAATTGTACGAAGAAATCAATTTAAATTTTGATACAACTAATCTCCATTATATATAATTTGAGTTCATATTCCAAAATTAGTAAAAAATATGAACCCTTATAAAATTTCATAATAGAAAAATATAACTACTCATTATATATATATATATATATATACATATGTTATTTAAGAGTCCTAAAATTTTTGAAACAACAAATCGAACAGGATAGAAATTAAACTACTCATGAAAGTAGCAGCCTTTCCCAGTTGCTTGCCATTGTACCTGTCATGAGTCGAAAGAATAACTAAACTACATTGGTGGGCTAGTAAAGAATGAGCATTGCAGGCAAAAATATACACCGAACAGAAAAACATTGAAATGCACTGATTTTATGCATTTACAAGTGTCATTACTATGCTATTCCTATCTCCAAATAACAAATTTTTCAGAAAATAAAAAATTCTTCACTTGTTACAAATAATAATTTGTGCAAATATAAACATCAATATATCACTGTATTGGATTTAGAGCATTTGATTTCGTAAGAATGCATATTTTTTGGACTCAATAATTTTTTCAAACATTACAAGATAACGTTTAGAGAATGTTGGAATAAGATTCAAAATTAATAAAGATTTGTAGTGAAACAACCTACATAGACTTGTTTTGATAATTTCATTTATAAAATTATCTTACTTTCAATTGTCAAAGGAATAGAGGCTTTTGTTTCAACATCTAAGAGGTCATATGGGGAAATAAAGTAGGTTAGCTTCAGAGAATAGCCTGTAAATAATAAACATACCAGCATTATATAATAAATAAATAGGAGTTAAGATAATACAGTTTGCTTTATTGACTAACAATACTTAATTGACATAAATAAAGTGACATCTCACCTCCTCGTCTGTTCTGTAAAATTCCCACAGCAGAATTGTGTACTAAATTTCTAGGTTCAGTACTTGAGCTATACAAAAAATAATAATAATAATAATTATGATTTTTCTAAATTTAAAATAATAATTACTAAATTAATTTTTACAAAAAATTTTAATTTCAAAGAAAAAATGTAACAATTTTGAAAACTTCTAAGTTATTAATACTCTATGCAAGGGTGGTGATAAAATAGTTTTAAATTTAACTAGTTCGAAGTTAAGATTTAATAATAATGATTCTACAATGTAAGGACAATTAGAAGTAATATTTTTATTAGCATTACATAAATATATATTAGCCGCTAGCAAAAACTAATTGCTTTGTAACTCCATGTTTGTTCTGACTGTCTTCGTTAGCATTGTTCCTAAATCCTAAGCATTTCACATAGTTAGGTGCGAATCAGAGAGTAGTAATTTGTTAGAATATATTACTTAGCCTAATTGTTAATTAATCTAATTACCCCAATCGTCACAAAATATTGAAATAAAGCTACTTTAGTCTTTGGATTTGTCTCATAAAAAACACTGTTAAAATTTCAGACTTCTATTTGGTAAAAAGGTGTTACTTAGCATTACTGTCAATTTAGGGTTAATTACCCTGATAATTGCAAATATCAAAATGAAAATTTTGAATTTGTCTTTTAATATGATAAAATATGAATGAACCAAATTTGAGACATCTATCTTGGCAAAAACATTTTAATTACCATAACTGTGAAATAGGCTAATTATCACATCGTGTAGATAATTACAAAATATTGAAATTAATATTTTTTCTTTTGTTCCAAACTTAGTTTTCTAACCTCATAAAAAGTATGAGAATTAGTGATGAGTGAGTGATGGCATTGCCGTTTATATTTACAGAGTTTTTTTTGTGAACATGAATAAAATTAATTCTATGAGTTGACATTTGGTACTAAGCTGTTTCAAGCATAGATCTATTTTTTAAAATTCTTTTTTACCAATATATTATTTAACGTCATAATTTACAAGCGAGACAACACAGTGGAATCATCCAATAACTTTTTGACTAATTATATCATCAATTGAAAGGAAAACGTACAAATCTATTTTATAAATAAAACACATCTAGTCATTTTCATGAAATAAGAAGACAAGCAAGATAGTATTCAGATTATTAAAAATATCACAAATAAGGAGCTATTTTTACCTTTTCAACTGAGCTAATTTGCCAAGATCAGTTTCTAATGCTTGTAGAGCAAGAAATGCTTGTGATTTCTGCATTCTAAAAATATAAACACAAATAACTACACCTCATAACAAGAAGTTTGTTGATATTTTAATTTTTAAAGTTTAAGGGAGAAAATATATTTTACATGACTAACAGCAATTTAGAATGGCACTTACTTTTCTGCATTTAGCTGATAAATAGATGCTAAACCTTCCATATGCTTAGTAAATTCTGAGAAGTTGCCAGCTCTAAAAAATTAAATTACGTAAAAATAATTTAAAAAACAAAAACTAAAATAAGTTCCAAATTATTTACATCTTTCAAAAGTTGTTAAACTGCTGAAAGCATTATTAAAATAAAACATTCAACAATTTTTCATAAATTATTGCTAATTTTAATCTGGATTGGCATTCTAGAGACATAATGTTATAATCCAAAATAGAAATTCTTTAGGGATATAGCTATAAGCCAAACAGTGCTGTCTAAAACTATGTTTTGCATAAAAATATAATTTATCTGAAACAGTGCCAGGTGACGTTTCATACTATTAGGGGAAAAAGATTAAATACAATATTTTTATTATTAAAGCCTCAATTATTAAATGTACATTTGTATTTAAAACATGTTCCAAATAAAATTGAAACAACTGTTCCTTACTTAATCACACAAACTAAGGACAAATTCTCCTCACACAGAATAGTTAATTTAAAAAAAAATAATAAAGTTTAAAAATATAATTTTCATGCATTTCTATAAAATAAAAAAATGCTCAACTTCTGAATAAAAAATATTCTGATGTTGGCAGTCCAATATCCAATTCTTTTTTAAGAAAGAAAACAATTGCTCACTTAGCATAAAATTGATAAAAAAAAAAAAAAAAANAAAAAAAAAAAAACATGAAATAAAATAACAGGAATGAGTTTGAAAAAATAATTAAGACAAAAAATTTGAGTTCACTTTAAAATTTCACTATAATTATTATATCACTATATTACACATTAAATCACAAACTTTCTTATTTTAAAAATCTTATAGAGACGGGTAAACAGACCAGTGAAAATATTTATGAACTAATAATAATTTTTATTTACTTTGGACTACTGACTAAATTTCAGTGCATGAAAGAAACTTTCAGCAATCTGGTTATCTTCTAAAAAAACTTGGCTTTACTTTCAAAATATAGAAAAAACTAGGCCAGGATAAAAAGTAAAAAACCACAGAAAAAAAGAATGGTGAAAAATCTTGAGAAGAATTTCATTTTGGAGGAAGAACTCCCTCTCTTTAAGATAAAAATTGAATTTTATTCAATAAAAAATACTTAAATTTTTACTTTAATATTAAATTATATTAGTAAAATATTAAACATTATACAATTTTTGAAATGACTCGCCATTTTAGTAAAGTTTTGTACATTAAACTGTTATACCCCATCTAAAATTAGCCTTTGTATACAAACAGGCACATATTGTAAGTTAAGAAAAACAGAAAAAGAAATGGATATTTCAGTTATAATTTAATCAAGAAGCAGAGCAATTTTTCAATAAACTTCAAAAAGATTTTTTTTTTTTTTTTGGGAGATAAAATTTGCCTTAAAACTCCACCAACAAGCATTTAATTTGATGTAAAGTTTAATATAGCAATAACTATAATACAAATAAAAGTTTAAGACAGATTTCGGTGAAGAAAAATTTGAAAGCAAGTTTCAATGTTTTTATGTTTCTATTTAATAATTTCATAACATTAATTTTGATAAACATTATAAATCTTTTGTATGTTCCTTGAAGACAAGGATAATTACATATCCATCCTCTGCATTCAGAGATGGCTACTAAAAAAATTTGCAAAAAACCAACAAAACTTACTTCAGGACTTTGACAAGTTCGGGACAAGTCTGAAAATAGAAAAAAACAAAACAATTATTTTATGTTATGTAAATTAAAATACATAATCACATAATAACAAAGTTTACATTTATTACAGATACTTGCAAAAAAACATTTATAAGTTTATTTTCAGAAGTCAAGTAAAAGTTCATTTCCTGACCATTGATCAATATTAAAGTTGTTTATAACCACATTATTTCAGAAATATAATTAAAATAATATTCAAACGAAAAGCTATTTATATTTTGCAAAAATTATTAGATTCTGAACAAGTATGGAAAAAAAAGTTTATTTCATACTCTTTGAACTCTATCTTTGCGAACAAGAAAATAAATTGCTTACATTATTTTTTACTTACACCAAAACTTCCATTGTAGTGAAAATCAAAAAATAATTCACAAACATAAGATAATAAAGATAAGCATTCACTGTACCAGAATTTTTTCGGGTTTTCTGTGACATACCTTTCTAATACTAATATCTTCCTGCAAGATATTTAAAAATAACAAATATACATGTTACTAATTTAAAGCAATAGAAGCGTTAACTTCAAAAAAAATTAAATTAAATAAAAAAAATTGGATCAAATAAAATAATTTTTTTAATTGAGTATGTAACTTTTTTATTCTAATATTATGGGCAATATTCTCGCATTTTGCAAAGATAACACACTAATTATTTTCCTTTTTAGATTACACACTAATTATTTCCTTTTTCGCATTTAATAATCCATCATCACATTAAAAAAATAAAATAGTAAAATCAGTAGCAGTAACTGTCGAGAAAAAAAGATAGACGACGAAATCAAACGAATCGGACTCTTCAAAAAAGGGGTTACTAAATGCGTGTTTTCATTTCGAAATTTAGTTGTTGTGATAAATAATATCGGATTTTTAAAGCTATGTGGAAATCAATAGTAATAACTGCATGAAAAATTTGAACAAAAATTCATAGAAAAGAAAACCAAATTTTTACTTCATTATTCTTGTATTTTCCATTATTCTCTAATGTGAATGAAAAAAACACAAGCATTTTTCCCCCCACTCCGATGCACGAGAAAGGCATCTTTTGAATATAATTCTGAAGAAAAGATAAAATTTTACGAAAATTTCTGCAGAAAAGAAAAGCAAAATTTTTTATTTCACAAAGGAAAAATCCAGCTGCAAGAACTCAGTAACGTTCTGCAACAATGTCGCCACAATTCTGCCACTGGGTTTCTAAGCAATTTTGTGAAAAAATATTTAAGATCAGAAACCAAATTTTATATTCAGTTTATTAAAAAAAAAAACCAATTTTTTTTATACTTAATATAAAACATAAGTTAACACTTACACAAAAATCACAAACAAACAAGCTTATAAAAGAAACAACTAGTTAGGTATTTTACAGTAGTACCTTTACTTAAGTAATATCAAAGCAAAGATCCATTATTATGCTGAATCAACCTCTTCAATTTAAACAAAATACAAAACTTACCTTCAGAAGCTTAATTTTTTTGTTACGCAGGGAAATGTTTTCGAGAAATTAATAACTAAACAACTACCACAATATTTGTTACCTACATATTATTACGTATAACATTTTGTAGTCATATGTTGGTATTTTTCACTATGGAAATAAAAAATTTTTTTTTTCAATTATGTTCACTATATTTTATACATCTTTAGCTATACTATTCTAAAAAAAAAAAAATTAAATTTAAGCAATTTCTTTTTATTTTAGTTTAATGATTCGTCAATTTTTGTCACAAATGGAGATGTGAATATATACCTTTTAATAACCAGTAAAACTTTTTAAACATTTATAAAAAAGCAAATAATTGTTAATTATAAATGTTTTAATGCACTTCATAATGGTACATATTCTGGGCACATGTTGCAATTAAAAAAATGAAATTACATAAAGTTGCAAAATAATTTGACAGCTTATTTTACTCAAGAGTTTCCAGCTTCACATAGTAATTTTTTATAGAAAACTATTTTCTTAAAAATTTACTTAATTTTGTAAAAAATCACACGTCTGATATTTAAAGTTCACATGAAGTTACAAAAAGAAAATAACATTGAATGAGTATTTTTTGAGCCACCTTTATCAATAGAAAACAAACAAACAGAAAATACAAAACATATTAACCAGTAAAAGAGATAGTTCTTACTCAAAATATTAGTTAAAAATAACTACTATTCCACATAACTATGTCAAGAAAGAGTTAAGCACCTTACTGAATTTAAACACTTTTTCTTATCAATAGTAAAATAGTTACACTATATCATTATTAAATGAATGAAAAAAATAAGGGATATTACTGTTGTTGCTTGGTCAACTTGATGATTAATTTTTACATATTATTAAATGAATGAAAAAAAATAAGGAATATTACTGTTGATGCTTGGTCAGCTTGATGATTAATCTTTACATCTTTCACAGCACCACTATTTTCCAAAAGTATCTCAACGTAGAACATGTCATTAAAAAGGTATAACTCAGGAGTAGGATAGCGGTTAGAAAATTTTACCCTGAAAAAAAAAGAGAAAAATATATTAAAGTCACAGACTATGACCACAGAAATATAAGACATAGACTAAACTGGGATAAGAAAACTATGATTAATAGATAAACTAAAGCTTTAATCATTAAGAATCTTATAATCTAACAATACTTTTACAATTAAATAATTTAAGTAATTAGAACATGTGTTACTCACCCTTGAACTTGTCTACTAATGCTTTCTAATCTTTCAATCATACTTCGCAGAGAGGTAACTATTAAAAGAAAGATTTAAACCATACATTAAATTGGAGAATGTTTTGAAAATATAAAAATGTTTAATATTAAAATTGGTCATAATTATTACCTTTAATGGATTTTTGTAAAGTGTCCAATACTTTTTGCAACTGAGAACGGTCACTAGCATTCATCAAATGACGTTTTTCCTTTAAATGAAAGAGACAGCAATTAGGTTTTTTTGTATTTTTCTGATTTTAATTATTTATTATTGATATTTCGTAATTTTGAGAGAGAATTTTTTTTTCCTTTTGGCATAGACAAGCTTATTCATTTGTTCTCTAATTAAAACTGAAAAATTGATTCCATACCTTTAATGAACTAGAACAAAATGAAAAGAAACTTATAGAATATAAATTAAATATTTATTTTGCATTATAATGATAATTTGAAAAGCATCATAGAACGAGCAACTCAATCACTATAGATAGACACTGCTAGAAACAAGCATTTTTTCAAACCTTTAAAAATACAAAAGAATATATGTTTATTGAAATTGTTATTAAAATAGGGAATAATTAAAAGCACAAAAGCTTAAATGTTAATAAGATGGCTTTTTGAGATTGATTTGACTGCTGTTTCTTTTTTTGTGATATTAAATAAAATAAAAAATTTCATAAGGCTACAAACAAACTGTAAAAAAATGTCGAAGGTGTAATGAAATGTTTCCAAATTAATTGATAAGACTAGTTTGAACTAAAGATAAATTAAATATTTTGCAGATTTTTATATTAAAACTCACTAAAAATATGTACAGTACAGAACCCGTTATCCGAAAATCAGAAGACCGGAAAACCAAAAAACCAGAACGAAATTCGATAAATTTTCCCGCCATTTTTAAAAAAAATTTTTTTTTTCCTCATAAGATTTTAGGATTTTTCTTTCTTTTTTGAAAGATTTTCACCTTACCATCATATAGGAAATAATCATTAGTGTATTACTTCATCGTTTTTTCTTCTTTTTAAGATTATTTCCAAAAAAAAATTTTTTTTAGTTGGGTTTAACAATAAAAAAAACGGCTTTTTGTAGCGATTCAGAAAACCGGAAAAATCAGTTATCCGGAATAGCGATGGTCCTGATCGTTCCGGATAATCGGTTCCCTACTGTAATATAAATTCTACTAGCTGTTTACCTTGAAATTTTCACTTTGAGGACGACAAACTAAGTTTTAAATTAAAACTTTAAAATTCTTTTTCTATATTTTACTTTGAACTATTAAAAAGCAAAATATTTTCTTAAGTAAAATGCGAAAGAAAAAGACAAATTAAAGCTAGGTCTGAAATTAGAATTATATCAAAAAATTATTTATAAGGTAATTTAAATATATGTAAAAGCTTTTTTCTTTTCTTAGTGCCCTTTTTTTAGAAATTTATACATATATTTACAATTATAATTTATTATAACAAACTGTTTACTCACTTTTATAAAGTTATAATTATAAGAACTTTACAAACTAAGGAAGTCATACATTAGTTAACTTTTAGGAAAAATATCTTTGAAATATTTCAGTAGTATTAAAGCTCAAATTCACTCTCAGTTTGACTTAAATTGGTATAGAAAAATTGTATATTACTGATGTCTTCACAAAATGTCAGTATATACATAATATAACAGAATGTATTAAATAATTATAAAAAAATAATTAAATATCACAAATATAGCTGATATTGTTCAAGGAAATTGAAGCCCAAAATCAGTTGGTTTATAAAGGTCTTAACAGACTTATAGAGGAATACAGAAATAAAACATATAAAAAATAAAATTTTAGATATATACTCATATGTTTCACCAATTCTAATTAGTCAGTATAAAATATGGCACTTCTTTAATTTGATAATTAATTATGATATACCTTTTATCAAAGACATCAAAAATATTCAATAGTTGGGGAAAAATAACTTGTTTCTAAAAATTTATATTTCTTTTAATTATACAAACTCTAAAAATAAAATATAAAGTCCTATTATTAGTAAATAATTTAGTTTCATAAGTTCTAAATTTACACAAATGAAAGGTATGGTTAAATATTAGGGAACAAATATTTAAAAAAACAAACATGTTATACCGTTACTGCAACTCTCAAAGACTTTGACATCTCCATCCATGATCGATACTGACCAGCTTTAGATTTCAGTTTTTCCATTAAAGTTTCCAATGAACTTTCTTTTACTGGTTCAGGACAAGGTGCCTCTGTAATGATCAAGAAACTTTAGGATAAAGTAACATATATGTTTTACGTGAGAAATCTCATATAAATATAAAAATAAGATGTAATTTTTAGAGTATTGTTAATTTTGCCACAAAACAAAGAGCTTTCAGATAAAAANAAAAAAAAAAAACATGAAATAAAAATACAAGAATGAGTTTGCAAAAATAATTAAGACAAAAATTTGAGTTCAGTTTAAAATTCACTATAATTATCTCACTATATTAAATGATTAACTTTCTTTTTTAAAAAAATCTTATAGAGACAGGTAAACAGACCAGTGAAAATGTTTATGAACTAATAATAATTTTATTTACTTTGGACTAATGACTAAATTTTAGTGCACGAAAGAAACTTTCAGCAATTAGGTTATCTTCTAACAAAACTTGGCTTTACTTTCAAACAAAATATAGTATAAAACTAGGCCAGGATAAAAAGAAAAAACCACAGAAAAAAAGAAAGGTGAAAAATCTTGAGAATGAAGGAAGTACTTCATGTCTTTAAGATAAAAATTGAATTTTATTCAATAAAAAATACTTAAATTTTTACTTTAATATTAAATTATATTAGTAAAATATTAAACATTATACAATTTTTGAAATGGTTTGCCATTTTATTAAAGTTTTGTACATTAAACTGCTACACCCCATCGAAAATTAGCTTTTGACATTCAAAACATCATCCTTATTTTTAATCCATTTTAACAAAATAAATTAAACTTACAAATAGGCACACATTATAAAACAGAAAAGGATATTTCAGTTATAATTTAATCAAGAAGCAGAGCAATTTTTCAATAAACTTCAAAAATATTTTTTTGAGAGATAAAATTTGGTTTAAAACTTCAACACAAGCATTTAATTTGATGTAAAGTTTAATACAGCAATAACTATAATAGAAATAAAAGTTTAAGACAGATTCCGGTGAAGAAAAATTTGAAAACAAGTTTCAATGTTTTAATACAATTATTTTTGTCAATATCTATTTAATGTTAAATAATTTCAAAACATTAATTTTGATAAACATTATAATCTTTTGTGTGTTCCTTGAAGACAAGGATGATTAAGCATCCATCTTCTATACTCAGAGATGGCTACTAAAAAATTTGCAAAAAACGAACAAAAAAAAAACTTACTTCAGGACTTTGACAAGTTCGGGACAAGTCTGAAAATAGAAAAAAAAAAAAAACAATTATTTTATGTTACGTAAATTAAAATACATAATCACATTAACTTTAAAAATCAGAGTAATCTTAAACCAAGTCATCACATAAAAACTCTTTTAAAACATTTATAAGTTTATTTTCAAAAGTCGAGTAAAAGTTCATTTCCTGACCATAGATCTATATTAAAGTTGTTTACAACTTCATTATTTCAGAAATATAATTAAAATAATATTGAAAAGAAAAGCTATTTATATTTTGTAAAAACTTTTTATATTCTGAACAAGTATGGAAAAAAAATTTATTTCATACTCTTTGAACTCTATCTTTGCAAACAAGAAAATAAATTGCTTAGACTATTTTTTATTTACACCAAAACTTCCATTGAAGTCAAAACCAAAATATAATTCACAAACATAAGATAATAAAGATAAGCATTCACTTCTTTCTAAGCCCTGTGCTAGAATTTCTTCGGGCTTTCTGCGACATACCTCTCTTAATATCTTTCTGCAAGATATTTAAAAATAACAACCATACATGTTACTAATTTAAAGTAATAGAAGCGTTAACTTCAAAAGAATTAAATAAAACTTGGATCAAATAAAATAATTTTTTTAAATCGAATATGTGATTTTTTTTAATTTTAATATTATGGGCGATATTCTCACATTTTGTAGAAAGATAACACACTAATTATTTCCTTTTTGGCATTTTATAATTCATCATCACATTAAAAAAATAAAATAGTAAAATCAGTAACAGTAATTGCAAAAAAAAAAAAGAAAAAAGAAAAAGATAGATGATGAAATTACGTGAACCAGATTCTTCAAAACGGGGTTACTAAATGCGTGTTTTCATTTCGAGATTTAGTTGTTGTGATAAATATCGGATTTTAAAAGCTATGTGAAAATCAGTAGTAATAACTACATGAAAAATTCAAACGAAAATTTCCACAGGGAAGAGTTTTTTTTTTATTTCATTATTCTCCAATGAGAATAAAAAATCACAAGCATTTTTTTTCCCACTCCGATGCATGAGAAAGGCATATTTTGAATATAAATCTGAAGAAAAGATAAAATGTTTTGAAAAATTCTGCAGAAAAGAAAGTAAAATCTTTTGTTTCCCAAAGGAAAAATCCTTCTGCAATAACTCAGTAAACATTTTGCAACAATGTCACCATAATTCTGCCACTGTGTTTCTAAGCGATTTTGTGAAAAAATATTTAAGAACAAAAACCAAATTTTATTTTCAGTTTTGAAAAGAAAAATTTTTTTTATGCCTAATATAAAACATAAGTTAACACTTACATAAAAACCAAGTAAAAATTACCATAAGCACAAACATACAAGCTTATAAAACAAACAACTATTTAGGTATTATACAGTAGTACCTTTACTCCAGTAATGTCAAAGCAAAGTATCATTATTATTTTGAATTAACCTCTTCAATTTAAATGAAATACAAAACTTACACAGCTTCAGATACTTAATTATTTTTGTTACACAGGGAAATATTTTCGACAAATTAATAACTGAGCAACTACTACTTCATAATTTTTTGGTCATTCATAATATTTGTTACACCTTATTACGTATGACATTTTGTAGTCCTATGTTGTTCAATACATTCTATACTCTTTAGCTATACTATTCTAAAAAAAAAAAAAAAAAAAAAAAAAAAAAAAAAAAAAAAAAAAAAANAAAAAAAATCAAAATTGAAGTAATTTTTTTTTTTTAATGATTCGTCCATTTTTGTCACAAATGGAGATATGTGAAATTGAACACAGTTAATACATTCCTTTTAAGAACTAGTTAAACTTTTTAAACATTCTGAAAAAGCAAATAATTGTTAATTGTAAATGGTTTAATGCACTTTATAATGGTACATATTCTAGGCACATGTTGCAATTAAAAAAATGAAATTACATAAAGTTGCAAAATAATTGGACAGCTTATTTTTCTCAAGAGTTTCCAGCTTCACATAGTAATTTTTTACAGAAAACTATTTTCTTAAAAATTTACTAAATTTTGTAAAAAATCACAAGTTTGATATTTAAAACTCATATGAAGTTGCAAAAAGTAAAATAGCATTGAATGAGTATTTTTTAAGCCACCTTTATCAAAAAAAACAAAAAAAAAAACAAAAAAAAAACAGAAAATACAAAATTAACATATTCATCGGTTAAAGAGATAGTTTTAACTAATATTTTGAGTAAAAACTAACTACTATATCAAGAAAAAGTTAAGCATGTTAATAAATTTAAATACTTTTTCTTTGAACACTATATCATTATTAAATGAATGAAAAAAATAAGGGATATTACTGTTGATGCTTGGTCAGCTTGATGATTAATCTTTACATCTTTCACAGCACCACTATTTTCCAAAAGTATCTCAACGTAGAACATGTCATTAAAAAGGTATAACTCAGGAGTTGGATAGCGGTTAGAAAACTTTACCCTGAAAAATAAGAAAAATATACTGAAGTCACAGACTATGATCAGAGAAATATAAGGCATAGACTAAACTGAAGTAAAAAAAAATGACTAATAGATAAACTAAAGCTTTAATCATTAAGAACCTTATAATGTAACAATACTTTGACAATTAAATAATTTAAGTAATTAGAACAGGTGTTACTCACCCTTGAACTTGTCTACTAATGCTTTCTAATCTTTCAATCATGCTTCGCAGAGAGGTAACTATTAAAAAAAAAGAAGATTTAAACCAAATATTAAATTGAAGAATGTTTTTGAAAATGCAAAAATGTTTAATATTAAAATTGGTTATAATTATTACCTTTAATGGATTTTTGTAAAGTGTCCAATACTTTCTGCAACTGAGAACGGTCACTAGCATTCATCAAATGGCGTTTTTCCTTTGAATGAAAAAGACAGCAATTTGGTTTTTTGTATTTTTCTGATTTTAATTTATTATTATTATTTTGCAATTGTGAGAGAGAATGATTTTTTTCTTTTTGAATAGACAAGCTTATTCATGTTTTTTTTAAATTAAAACTGTAAAATTTATTCCATACCTTTAATGAACTAGAACAAAATAAAAAGTAACTCATAGAATAAAAATTAAATATTTTATTTTGCATTATAATATTAATTTGAAAAGCATCATGGAACATGCAACTCAATCACTATAGATAGACACTGCTAAAAATAAGCATTTTTTCAAACCTTTTAGAACACAGAAGAATATATATTTATTGAAATTGTTATTAAAATAGGAAATAATTGAAGCACAAAAACTTTAATAAGATGACATTTTGAGTTGAATACAAATTTTTCTTTTTTTGATATAAAATTAAGAATTTTTTTTTTAATAAAATGAAATGTAATAAAATGTTAAAGGTGTAATGAATTTTCCAATTATTTGATAAGACTAGTTTGAACTTAATATAAATTAAAACATTTCGCAGATTTTTATCTTAAAACTCATTGAAAATATGTAATAAAAATTCTACAAGCTATTTACCTTAAAATTTTTACTTTGAGTTTAAATTTTAACTCAAAGGCAAACTAAGTTTTAAATTAAAAGTTTAAAAAAAAAAATTTCTATATATTTTACTTAAAACTATTTAAAAACACAATATTTTCTTAAGTGAAAGGCAAAAGAAAAAGACAAATTAAAGCTAGGTCTGAAATTAGAATTGCATAAAAAAATTATTTAAATGTTAAAAAAATTTAAAAGTTACTTCAAATATTAGTAAAAGCTTTTTTCTTTTTTTGCCCTATTTTAGAAATATATACAGTAGAGAACCGATTATCCGGAACGATTGCTATTCCGGATAACTGATTTTTCCAGTTTTCTGAATCGCTACAAAAAAGCCGTTTTTTCAGTGTTAAACCTAACTAAAAAAAAAAAATTTGGGGAAATAATCTTAAAAATAAGAAAAAACGATGAGGTAATACACTAATGATTATTTCTGAAATGATGGTAAGGTAAACATATTACATATTTCATAAAAGAAAGAAAAATCCTAAAATCTTCTGAAGAAAAAAAAGTTTTTATTTAAAAAATTGCGGGAAAATTTATCGAATTTCATTCCGGTTTTCTGATTTCCGGATAACGGGTTCTGTACTGTACATACATTTACAATCATAATTTATTATAACAAACTATTTACTCACTTTTCTAAAGTTATAACTATAAGAACTTTACGAATTAAGGTAGTCATACATCAGATAACCTCTAGGAAATATATCTTTGAAATACTTCAGTAGTATTAAAGCTTAAATTTACTCTCAGTTTGACTTAAATTTGTATAGAAAAATTGTATATTACTGATGTCTATACATAATAAAAAAGAATGTATTAAATTATTATAACAAAAATAATAAAATATCACAAATATAGCTGATATTGTTCAAGGAAATTGTAGCGCAAAATCAGTTGGTTTATAAAGGTCTTAACAGACTCATAGAGGAATACAGAAATAAAACATTTAAAAGTTAAAATTTTAGATATATCCTCATATGTTAAAATAATTCTAATTAGTCAGTATAAAATATGGCACTTCTTTCATTTAATAATTATGATATACCTTTTACCAAAAACAGCAAAAATATTCAATAGTTGGTGAAAAATAACTTGTTTCTAAAAAGTTATGTTTCTTTTAATTAAACAAACTCTAAAAATAAAATATAAAGTGCTATTAGTAAATAATTTAGTTCCATAAGTTCTAAATTTACACAAATGAAAGGTATGGTTAAATATTAGAGAACAAATATTTAAAATAACAACATGTTATACCATTACTGCAACTCTCAAAGACTTTGACATCTCCATCCATGATCGATACTGACCAGCTTTAGATTTCAGTTTTTCCATTAAAGTTTCCAATGAACTTTCTTTTACTGGTTCAGGACAAGGTGCCTCTGTAAGGATGAAGAAACTTTAGGATAAATTAACATATATAATAATGTTTTACAGGTGAAATCTCATAAATATAAAAATAAAATGTAATTTTTATAGTATTGATAATTTTGCCACAAAACTAAGAGCTTTCAGATAACAAGAATGAAATAAATGAACGTAATAATTCAAAAATTTATGATTAGCCATTTAAAGATCTGCCATCATTTAATTACCTCCTCTAATTATACCCAAACATGTTATATTGATAGTAATAACACTATAGAAAAATAACTTATCAACATAACGCTTCATAATAACCCATAGTGCAATAGCAATGCAAAGCGAAAATTTCAAATTGTTAACCCCATTATTTACAATTATAAAACGCCGTGGTAAATAGTAATTTTAAAACTCTCCTATAAGATCTCATTAAATACTAATACATTAATTACATTACATTAATAATATACTTTTACTACAAGCTTAAATAAAAAAAATTTACACAATAATTAAAAGAAACATTGTGTTTTATTAGTTCTTACATAAGAGATTTAAAGATATAATTAAAGGATTTCAGGGTGTTAAATTCTTTCCTATAACCTGACAATTCTCATGGATGAGGAATTAGAATACAAATTTATTTAGATCTAATAAATCTAATACTTGTAAAAAAAATCAACCATACAGGAAATATTAAACTATATTTACTGGATAATAACATTTATAATAATATGAATATGACAATATCACATGGGATAAATAAAGGCTAATAAGAATAATAAACAAATTACAAAAGCCATATGAGTAGGATATGACTGCAAAATATTTAACTGAATGTTGATTTATGCTAATATAGTCATGGGACTTAAATAAATTAGTATAAAATGTTGTTTATATTACAACCATAAGAATAAAATGTACAATTTTTAACGGAGTTATTTGGAAGTTTATCTAATATATACAAATTAATATCCTTAATAAAAATCAGGATGAAAGAAAAAAATACACTTACCTATTATTGACACAAAAATTAGTTTAACTAAACCAATTTGAAAATCAACCGAGTTTATCAGAAGAGTTAGCCGTCTTTTGAATTAACTTTAGTATTGTATAAGGGTTTCTTGAGTAAAAATTAAAATGTAAACACAGAAATTAACTTAACGTTTTAATCTATTATTTCAACAAATCGTGTGAAATAAATAAATCGTACAAATATATGTTCAATTAAATATGAATTTATGGCATAAAACATAACATTATTAATATAATTAAATTTATAAATATAAAATGATCACAACATACCAACTACAGGGACGATTACTTCAGGACTTACAGCTTCTTGTGCAGCCATGGTAAACATCAAGAGTAGAAATAACTACAAATAAAAGCAATCAAACATTCCTTATCCTCACGTTAGCGGACTTTAAATAGATACAGGATAAATATTAATAAAGAAGAGAAGTCATGTCAGTTGCTTTTCCTATCGCAGACATTAGCCAGCGCCAGAGATCCACACACAAACTACAGTGGACATTTTAAGAAATTGCTACATTGTTGCCAATCTATGTCAGTTAAATAATGGGTTTGTAAATATGTTTGTATCTGTGATTTTTTAACATATTTATTTCTAATAACTGTTACTTTAATACTTGTTACTTTACATTTAAATCTACCAACCAACAAAATCTTGTAACTTGCGGTGACACAAAATTGTAATAAAAGGATAATACAAAATAATAATAATACAAACAGTGCCGGAAACTCTCTCAGAGATGCCACGACATTTGAAAATTAGGTACATTTAGGCAAAAAGGATTTATATACATTCGATCAAGTGTCCACAGAACTAGTGAAATGTAATGAAATTCACTAGAGCATTACTTGATATAACTCATAAAAAGTAGCCATTCGTAATTGAACTCATACCACTCATTGAAGTCATAAAGTGTAAAAGAAAAGTTAAAGAATTGAGTAAAGAAAAAATGGTCATAAAGTAGGGTTCCCGAGATAAGCAACGCTGTTTCCAGGCTCTGGATGGTTGACGAAAATGTACTGTGAGTTCCAACTGAAATTATCTCAGACATTCTAAAATGAGAGTTCCGAAGTGGATTGATCGTAAAGAACCATTGGGACATCGAAATAAAGCATCACTGTCTGCGGTCAATAAGAGGGTGGGTGACCACTTTGATCAGCCTACGTTGGGACTGAGGGTGAGCGGTATCGATCTTCGTTAAACTGTTTTACAGCAAACAGCTCGACTTCGCGTGTAAGTTGTAGGGCTACCAACGCAGGGGAGCCATCCCTTCTGCAGTGCAGAGGATCAAAATTGTAATGGATTGTCTTCTAAATCATCCTCAGGGATGTTTCCCAGACTTTTGACAATAGTCCATTGTGCAGTTCTAGTGCGACGTAAATGAAGTACCTAGCTAATTAATTAAATTAAAAATTATGGAAATCTCCCTATCCACTCTATTCAACAAATATTTTCCCTTTCAAAAAATTGTTCAATCAGATTAGCGTGAAATCAGGGCCCACCCAAACAGTATTCATTTGGTCGATGACTTTCTATAAGGTGAAGTTGTGACACCAGACCTAAACCCTACAGAGCATGTTTGCTGTGACATTCGCAGTCCATGTTCACCGTAACATTGCCTAAAACAACGCAGCTAAACGAGTTGGGCCCATTGCCGCAGGAACTCTTAAACTGTCTATAAATTTAAAAGAATAATTCATATTTTCTGTTAAGCTTTTTTTTTTTCGTTTTGTAATCATTGTTTCATGCCATATGGCAATATATCATAAGTTATTATGTTTTTTTGGGGCCAATTTAAGTTTTAGGTAATGTAAGAACTTGAAATTTCCCCATAGCGTGGCATTGCATAGTTAAATGTGTTGAAGTTAAATTTCAATTGTAAATAAACAGATCATTATGAGAAAAAGAAATATTTTAATAAAGATTATAACATAAGACAAACTTAGACGAAAAAAAGAAAAGAACACTTCTATTGATATATTTTCTATAAATTAATAATAATAAGTTGCCAAAATCAAACGAACAAAAACAAGGCAATGCATCAGTCAGACTGCATCAGTCAACAACCTCGATTTTCTGATTTCATCAATAACCTCCGGTCCTGGTACTTTATATTCTTTCACTCCCCCTTACCAGGGCACGGGAATGATCACTACACATATACACAATATATCACAGTTATTCTATAAAACCTAACTGAGTCCTCAAACTATTGAGTACTTTCTTCGAAATGTTTTTTGTTAAGAGGTCAGCTACATTATCTCGTGAATTAATATATTGAAAGTCGACAATTCTTTGATCTACATTGTCCCGTATGAAATGATACCTAAGATCTATGTGTTTACTCCGATCAGACGTAGTTTGATTTTTAGCTATGAACATAGCTGCCTGGTTATCAACATTTATTAGTACTGGAGGTGGTACAAACATTTCTTTACCGAGCTCAAACAGTAAACTCTTTATCCACAATACTTCTTTGGTGGCATGGGCCATCGCCAGGTATTCAGCTTCTGCGGAAGACAATGCAGTGCAATGTTGTTTTTTACTGGACCAAGACACCGCAGCACCCCCAAGAATGACCACATAACCACTAAATGATTTTCTGTCAATGCAATCTGCTGCCCAGTCTGCATCGGAAAATACTTCTAGCTTCTTTCGAGTTTTTCTATATGTCAAACAAAGATGTTTTGTTTGTTTAAGATACCTGAATAAGTGTTTGACACTTCGCCAATGGTTTTCAGAAGGTCTTTCGTTAAACTGGCTCATATAAGTTGAACTATAAGCAATGTCAGGGCGAGTACCACAGGCAAGATACAGTAAACTGCCTATCGCCTGCCTGTATGGAATTTTGTTCGATGTTTCTTTAGTTTCCTTCCACTCAGCATCGGTTAACTTATAGTGTTTAACACTTGGGTCTAAGGGAGTTGATGCTCCTCTGAGTAAGATTGCATCAAAGGTCTTCAATACTTCTTCTACATAGGATGTTTGGTCTAAGGTTAAGGATCCATCATCATACCTTTTCACTTTCATCGATAAAATTTCACTTACTTCTCCAAGATCTCTTGCTCTATACTTTTGTTTAAACTTAAGTTTAAACATGTCTATGGCTTCTGAATTTCCAACAATAAGCATATCATCAACATATATGCCAAGGTAAAGTGTTTTATTTGGATGATAGTAAATGCATGGATCACTTTTAGAACGTGTTAATCCAAAATCTCTCAAAAAGGTGTCGAAACACGTATTCCACTCTCTTCCAGATTGTTTCAATCCTGGGTAGTGCCAATAAGATCCTGATAGATTTTAATTTGATCACGGGAGAGAATGTTTCTTGAAAGTCAATTCCAGGAACTTGCATGTAACCTTTAGCTACCAGTCTAGCTTTAAATTTATCACAATCTCCTGTCTCAGCTTTCTTTTTCCGAAATATCCATCTAGAACTGATAAGCTTGACATTTGGTGGTTTGCTAACAAGCTCCCACGTTTGTGCACAACGTAAGTTTTTAATTTCTTCATCTATGGCCTTTTGCCACAAATTTGCTTCTTGTGATGTTAGAGCCCCTTCCAATGTTACAGGGTCCCTATGGAATTGCTTTGCATTTTCAGAACATGCTTCGTTTGCCTTGTAAAGTACATAATCTTGCAAGTGTGCAGCGGTTTTAATAGCTCTTGTGCTTCCTCTGGCAGAATCACTTCGACAGACTTGATTATTTGGATCTTCTTGATCATGCTCTAGCTAGTTGGACTCCTCTGTCATTTCAACTTGTTGGTAAGTCTGATCTCCACAAACATTATTTTGGGATTAATCTTGGCTGATGGCGTTTGTGTCTGGATTCTGATCTATTTCTTCTGGCGATGTTTCATGTAGTTCAGAATTTGGATGTTTATTTGATTTTTCATCACTTGAGTTCATATTGTCTGTGTCTTCATTTTCAATAAATAAGGAAATCTTATCTTCATAGGGTCCTTCTTTGGTCAATTTGAAAGGGAACGCATCTTCTTCAAAGAGCACATCTCTGCTGATAAAAAACTTTTTTCTTTCTGGATCCCAGAGTTTATATCCTTTGATACCACTTGGGTACCCAATATGGATACATTCTATAGCCTTTGGGTCAAATTTGTTCCGCCTTTGAAATGAGCGTGTATGGCTCCAGACCCGACATCCAAAAACTTTCAAGTGATCCAAGTTCGTTTCTTTACCTGACCATAACTTTTCTGGCGTACTTCTTCCAATTGCAGTAGATGGGCGTCTATTTCGGAGATAAGATGCTGTGCACACAGCTTCAGCCCAGAATTCTGGCTTTGCTCCTGATTCTATGAGAAGGCATCTGGTAATGTTGATCAAAGTCTGGTTCATCCTTTCTGAAATTCCATTTTGTTGAGGGGATTCCGGCACAGTTAGCTGCCTTTGAATTCCATATTTAATAAGATAGTTGTCAAAGTTTTGTGACTTAAACTCACCTCCATTATCACTTCTCAAAATTTTTATCTTTTTGCTGTGAAAATTTTCAGCCATTCCCTTGTATTCATCAAACTTCACTATGACTTCATCTTTAGTTTTGATTAGATACACTGTAGAGTAACGAGAAAAATCATCGGTGAACACAACAAAGTAATTTGAGCCTCCCAGTGACGNCTGTCTTTAGAATTAACTTTAGTATTGTGTAATGGTTTCTTGAGTGAAAATTAAATGTAAACACAGAAATTAATTTAACGTTTTAATCTATTATTTCAACAAATAGCGTGAAATAAATAAATCGCACAAAAATTTGTTTAATTAAATATGAATTTATGGCATAAAACATAACATTATTAATATAATTAAATTTATAAATATAAAATGATCGCAACATACCAACTACTGGGACGATTACTTCAGGACTTACAGCTTCTTGTGCAGCCATGGTAAACATCAAGAGTAGAAATAACTACAAATAAAAGCAATCAAACATTCCTTATCCTCACGTTAGCGGACTTTAAATAGATACAGGATAAATATTAATAAAGAAGAGAAGTCATGTCAGTTGCTTTTCCTATCGCAGACATTAGCCAGCGCCAGACATCCACACACAAACTACAGTGGACATTTTAAGAAATTGCTACATTGTTGCCAATCTTTGTCAGTTAAATAATGGGTTTGTAAATATGTTTGTATCTGTGATTTTTAATATATCTATTTCTAATAACTGTTACTTTATTACTTGTTACTTTACATTTAAATCAACCAACCAACAAAATCTTGTAACTTGCGGTGACACAAAAATGTAATAAAGGGATAATACGAAATAATAATAATAATAATAATACAAACAGTGCCGGAAACTCTCTCAGAGATACCACGACATTTGAAAATTAGGTACATTTAGGCGAAAAAGGATTACATATACATTGGATTAAGTGCCCACAGAACTAGTGAAATGTAATGAAATTCACTAAAACATTAGCTGATATAACTCGTAAAAAGTAGCCATTCGTAAGTGAACTCATACCACTCATTGAAGTCATAAAGTGTGAAAGAAAAGTTACAGAATTGAATAAAGAAAAATTGGTCACAAAGTAGGGTTGCCGAGCTAAGCAACGCTGTTTTCAGGCTCTGGGTGGTTGACGAAAATGTATTGTGAGTTCTAATTGAAATTATCTCAGATTTCAGACATTCTAAAATGAGAGTTCCAAAGTGGATTGATCGTAAAGAACCATTGGGAGATCGAAATAAAGCACCACTGTCTGTGGTCAGTAAGCGGGTGGGTGACCACTTTGATCAGCCTACGTTGGGACTCATCGATCTTCGTTAAACTGTTTTACAGCAAAGAGCTTGACTTCGCGTGTAAGTTGTAGGGCTACCAAAGCAGGGGAGCCATCCCTTCTGCAGTGCAGAGGATCAAAATTGCAGTGGCACGTCATCTAATCATCCTCAGGGATCTAGTGCGTCATCTAGTGCGAAGAAAATGAAGTACCTAGCTAATTAATCAAATTAAAAATTATGGAAATCTCACTATTCACTCTATTCAACAAATATTTTCCCTTTCAAAAAATTGTTCAATCAGATTAGCGTGAAATTAAAGTGAAATCAGGGCCCACCCAAATAGTGTTCATTTGGTCGATGACTTTCTATAAGGTGAAGTTGTGACACCAGACCTAAACCATACAGAGCATGTTTGCTGTGACACTCGCAGTCCATGTTCACTGTAACATTGCCTAAAACAACGCAGCTGAACGAGTTGGGCCCATTGCCGCAGGAATTCTTAAACTGTCTATAAATTTATAAGAAAAATCTATATTTTCTATTAAGCTTTTTTTTTCCGCTTTGTAACCATTGTTTCATGCCCCATATTAATATATCATAAGTTATTATGTTTTTTGGGGCCAATTTAAGTTTTAGGTAATGAAAGAACTTGAAAATTTCCCATAGCGTGGCATTGTATAGTTAAATGTACACTGAAGAAAAAATTTTGTAAAAAAAAAATAAATCATTTTATTTTGTTTCCATTACACTTGGGATTTTTCTGATATCCTTTATTGTTATCAATTAATTAAATGATAACGCCGCAATTTTATTAGAGGAATTTTTCAAAAAAATCTTGCAATCAAGACTACTATGATGATAAATATCCTTTTAAATTTTTTAGGTATATCTGATAAAAATGAAAAAGGTGATGGGACCCTTAAAGGGAAAACTATATGAGAAAAATTTTTTATTCAGGAATTGATTTTTAATTACGTTACATGAATTTGGTACCCCGCTGATGCATTACTCAACTTCTTTTCCTCCCTTCATATATGCCTCCGGTTATAGTTAATACTTATTTAATATTAGAGATAAATTTTGGCCTCTTTTTTCTCTTCTTCTTTTCATCTTGATAGCCTAGAATTAAGGAATGAACAGGAAGAGGTGTAGTACTTCAATTCTAGGTGCTCTTTTCTTCCACTCTAATCCGTATTTTTGCATAAACGGGCTTCGAACGCGATCATCAAGCTCAAATTTTCTATTTTATCATTTAAAACTACATAGTTTGAAATGGGATAAAAATTAGCATATTTTAGTTCTAAATTTTTACCACCTTATAGCATAAAAGAATGAAAAATAATAAATAATTAAAAAAAGGAATTATCGTTAAATAAACGAATTTTCTAAATGCGACTAACATTTTTTTGATTGGATTCGCACTATAAGTTCCCAGAATATGGTGAAATACGCAATAACTGAAATAACAGTAAGTGGACCAAAATTTCGACTGCTCTCCTGACTATACTATTTGGAGCATATATTTCAGTTTTGCTACTACATACTTCGATAGTCCAAATCGATCGGAATTCTAAGAAAGCTTATTCGGAGAAAGTCCATTTTTGTGTCTGATTCCGTAACTATTATTGGTTAGAGTTAATTAATTAGCATATTAGAGGTTACCTTCTAGAACTATTTAGATTGACTCTTAGTATTTGAAAATCCGATCATTTTTGAACAAAAGTTGATTGTTTTTTTAAGCACTGTAGGGGAGAGTGGGGTCAATTGTAACAGGGTACGATTGTAACAGAGCAAAAATTTCGAGTGTCGGGTTCTAGATTTGGTTCCTAGGTGGAGCACAAGGTGTATTTTATTAATCTACATATACACCCCTGCTGGCAATCATTTTTATTTACTTTTGAGAGAGTTACATCACAAAAGATATTTTCACACTACGTAAGTACTTTTTTTGGTATTAGAATATTATATTGTAACAAAGTAATTTTGTTTAAACAAATAAAAATTATTAACCGAATATGTAAGTGGACACCTTAATTAACATTTCAAAAAAAAAAAAAGATTAGTTTTGCTAATTAACTAGCATTGTTTTTAACAAATGAAGCTGAAATGGCGTCTTGGGGACAATTGTAACAATAAGTAAAGGGACGATTGTAACAGCTGAAAATAAATAATCTTATGTTTACAAACCATTACTTAACTCTTTAAGAACCACCAATAGTTTCCTATATCATTTATATTATGTTGCATGTGCATTATTTTATTTGTCACCTTTCACAGCATAAATTAAAATTTTTAACCCCTTAAAGTTAAAAGTTTAACCCTTTAGGTCTCTGCTCATTATTATTTTTACTCCTAAAATATCACTACTATTTTGATCAATAAAAAAATATATCACAACTATGATAATATGTATAATTAACTATGTTTTAGTTGAATTTATGAACTGTTACAATTGACCCCGTAAGTGGGGACAATTGTAACAAGTGCACGACTGTCAAAAATCGTTAATAACTAATATAATAACATTTAAAATAAGGTATTTATTATTTTTTTTCTAGTAGATGATAGTCTAATTTTCTCGTCTGTCAATTAATGCTAATAATATTTCGGATTTTTTGTTAGTTAAAAATAGTTAAGTTAAAAATATTACAATTGACCCCACTATTACCTACATGATATTTTTGAATGATTTATAATATAAAAAAATAATCAAGAATGGCAAATAATCCAAAAAAGTGTTTGAAATTTAAATTTCGTTAACACCTCATGAATGAATGATTTAACTTGCACCGAGCGTGAATACAATTTTTATTACATATTCGTACAAGCATTTACAGATTTGCAGTATCACGAAAGATTAGCGGATCTTCGTTCCAAACGCATACTTCTCAGGATGTACTTTTCTTATATCTCTTTTTACTTGATAACCTTTAGGCCTTACCCACAAAGAAAAGTCTTTCATGTCGCCCTCGTTCAGAGGTAGATATCTCTGGTATATCTAATTAGATTAAATTAAAGAAATATATTAGGCTAACATGAGTAAAAATGTTTTTTTTCTTTCAAAAAAATCACATGAAATGTAGGAATATGCATGTTTTATCAAATCATAAAATTGAACGCTTGTTAAAATACTTTGTCTGCTAATTAAGGCATCTGACGAGTTTCGACAACTTTTTTTTAAAAATATTAAACTAAAATTTTAAAAAACTAGTTTATTTGTATTATTATTCTATGTAAAACTTATAAAAATAGCAACGGAAAAAAATTCTTATCATTATTATTCTTTTAAATAACCATTTTTAGAAAGAATGGAACTTTTTCGCATATACGCTAAACACTGTAAAAAAATTTCTTTCGCCTAAAACCAAAAATCCTTTGAGGATTTCATTTAGAAGGCTATCAGCTGTGTTTTGATCTATTATCTTAAGTGCATATACTACTGAGTTAGGGATCAATGTAGTTAAAAAAAAAAAAAAAAGAACAAATTAAAAAAAATTTCTGCACGTAAGATAACATGCATAAAAATTAAATTCTACTTTTTTCTCTTAGTTCGTAGTTTAAAACATGTGTGCTATAATCATAAGCACTCGCGACAAATTGTAGACAATTATTTTAAAAATAACATGAGATATCGTGCTTAAAGTGGTGTAAAATGTGAAAAAAAACCTGATTTTTGCGCATTAAAGATCTTAAAATCATCAGTCTCTTCATTGTTATCACCTTGCACAAAAACAGCTATAGCTTTGTAAATAATTAGAGTACAAACAAAAGCAAAGTATATTTACAAAGCTACGAGGACACAGGGACTCTAAACTTACAATAAACTCAATTAGCCAAACCCTTCTTCACATCAATATTCGATCTTAACATTCCTTTAGCTCGGACGAATATCTCTAATTCTGCAGGAAGACCACCAGTTTTATTGATGTCAGTTGGTATTATTTTATTCATATCTAATGCCCAGAATGAAAAAAAGAATCTGAGCGATCAACACGCTTCGCCTCTCACGGTTTTTATTTCTAAATTTATATCCTGCTAAATATCTTTTATAAGAGAAATTTTTTCTCCTATATAAAACTAAAATTAATTAATCTATTTCAATTAATGAATTAATATTTGAAAAAACTGTATTAACGTCAAGTGCCATCCACTACTAGTTTTAAAAAAATTACTTGACCTTGAGAGGATGAATAAAAAGTATTTTATTAGCGACTGAAAATTTGACCAAAATATATAAATATATAGAGAGAGAATGTGAACTAATAGCAGGAATTGAAAAAAATATACATATTTGTAGCATTTAGACCCCCCTCCTCAGTAATGTGGGTGCCCTAGGACTGGGCCTATCTGGCTTTATGGAAAATAAGGCACTGGACACCAGTACATTCCATTTATTTACTTTTTCACTTTTCCACACCATTCATAACCATCTAGTACGTGGTTTACCTCTCTTTCTTTTTCTCATAGGCTTGTAATAAGTTACTATTATTATTTTGATAGAGTTGTTTCAGCTATATGACCAACTCACTAATTTTATTAATTTATGTCGATAGACCATATTTATGCTGAGTGATGTCAGCATTCCTTTTTGAATGAAAAAATAAGCTATTTGGAACCACATATTTGAATAGAAATTACCAGTTAAATATGCTCACAGGTACACGTTAATACATAAAAGAGTTTATAAATGAAATGCATCTTGCTTGCATCATAACAATAATCTGATGAAATGACCAGCCATAACTTATCACACGAGAGTAAATTACACATTATGCTGGGGACAAATAAGATGAGACTATTGTATAAGCCGTTATTAGAAAAAAATTAAAATAATTATTACGTTATTCACCAGTGAATTATTTTTTTTTTCTATTTGTTGTATTATCTACTGAGCGAAAGCTTAAGATTTCTAGTGATTTTTGTTGTTATAATTATTATTAATAATATTTCGCTAAGTAATCCCGTAGCAGAAGATAATAAATTTCGTCTTCATGTGAACATGACATTTTGTGGCAAAGGATTATAGTTACCCCAAGTGTTTTAAAGTTACTCGAAGTTGCCTTTTCAATCTGTGTTTCAACTGCTAAAGATACGTATATGCTTTTCATAAATAAACTGTATATGCAATTTTATATGATAGCCGTCGTTGAACAGCCAACCTAATTTTGGTTTTACAACTACTAATGTTCAACTCCATAGCCTTGTAATTTTGAACCCAATCCAGATGACAAGAAAACTCCTGGATCAAGTATTGGGAGAAATTTCGCCATCGTAGAGGAAACTAACCAGCATTTGCGGTATATAGAGAGGAAAATCAAGAAAACCTTACACGGTCAGTCTCACATCAAGGGGACTTTAACCCATGATCCGTTTACCACTGAGGATATCTTACGTCTGTACTATGGTTGGTACGAGCCGAGTGCGGAATTCGTATCGAACAGTTATCCCTGGGATTCGAAATAAACCATAGGTATGAGCCACCACGGCTCATATATGCAATTTTAAAAAATGTCAACCAATTCAATCAAAATAAATTATGTCATTATGGCTAAAAAAAATTTTTTTTTGAGTGTGATATGTTACTTTGTTTTGCACGTCTGTGATAACATGATTTAAACATGATTTAAAAATAACAGAAAAATGATTAATGCTTTCGGGATAGCAACATGAATAAAGTTGCGATGCTAATGTTTTGCAAACTGTAAGACTGTTTTACATTCTGGTAAAAGGAATTGTTAATCACTATCAGCAAAATTCAATTATTTGTTATAAATATTTACACGAAAATGGTGAACAGAAAAGTATGTATTTTAACTCAAATGTTAATTTGCGAGTCTTGATGCGCCTAGTTTTTTTCAGGGCAACTTTACTTGATTGAAATTTGTAAAACAAATTACGCAAGTGACTTTCAATGGTTTTACATCCAGGAGACTGTGAAATACACTGTTGGAGTAGTACTTTATTTAGTCGCACTAGAGTTGCACAATGGGCTAATGGCGATGGTCTGGGAAACATTCTTGAGGATGATCCGAAGACATGCCATCATAATACCCCAATGGCCTACGCGGGAAACTAGGCATTATATAATAGTGCAGTTCAACGAGTATCGATGTCGCATAGCTTCGGTCCCTTCGCAGGCTGATCAAAGTGGTCATTCACCAGCTTACTGACCACAGCAAGTGATTCTTGACTTCTGTGATCCACTGAAAACCGTGTCTTGCGATCATTCCACTGTGGTCGTTATCACCACCGTGTGGAGATAACACCACCACCGTCGATTGATTTTAGCTTACAGATGTCTTAAACATCTGTAAGCTAAGTAGAACATTTCAAAAATATTATTCATTAAATTGAGAATTCTAAAATGACTTACATCCACAAACTTATCTTTTTCTTTTTCAGTCGAAAATCCATGAAGTAGAATATTTACTAAAGCACTTTTGGCATGTAGGACGGCTGCCTTTTTAAGTTGCGCTCTCATATCTTGTTTAGCTTGATGAGCCTAAAAGAGGTCAGAATAACAATGCTAAATAATCAACAGTATCAAAGGGGTTTACCATAAAAAAATTGCAGAAGTATTAGAGTTTATAAGTTAATTTTGATAAAATTTTATTCCAAAAAAGAGCTAAAGTCAATTTTATTTCAAAAATTATTTTTTAAATAAAAAATGTCTGACAATCAGTTCTAAAACAAAATTAAGCAGAAAAAAAAATCAACCAGGGAGATAAACCGCAGTCAAAATTCGCTAGAGAGTTACTACAGCAAATGGCAACACTTTATATATATATTCCCGGAATCCCCAGAAAAGCTTGTGTTCTTCGACAAAAATTCCCCTAATTATCATTGACTTTTCCTTGCTGATCTTTCATTCAAATAAGCATATAGATTACATATGTGTTTACGAAATGAGTGTTTTGTAGCAGGATCATTTTATTTATTTATTTTTGCACTCGCTTAAATACACGCGTTATATACTTACTCTGTTCATGATGTAATCTTTCAATTCCACTGTGCAAGATCTTCTCATTTCCTTCACTTTGTCTTTAGGGAACTTCATTATTGGCAGTGGAATCCTACCTTGATGCATTTGATTTATTATCTGTTGAATTTCAGATTGAAGATCTGTACGTTCTTTTAATTTCTTCTTAACAGAAATCGGAATCACAGATTTCGGCTGATGATCTGAAAGTTTTGAATGGACTATCAATATTTTAGAAAGTGAGAACAATAACAGAAAGTAAAGTACAGGTAACCCAAATTTGAATCTCGGCTGTGCATATGTTAGTACAGGAACCATTCCTGGCCCACGTTGACCATGAATTGACATAGAGATAAACAAGTGGTAGTGTTTACAGCATCACGAAGACTTTATTGATGTTGAACAATGAAGTGTGATATTGTTTTCCGTTTCATCTAAAGTGAATGCGGGTTAAGTTCATTTAGAATTTTCCCAATAATGCTGAGTAAAAAAGGAAAAAAGAAGAAAAGAAAAACTGTTCCTCAACTGTGACAATAAGCATACTTATAAGTGTGGTAAAACTACTGCTTAGAACAATCAATGATTCTTCGATAGCAGGAAAAAATCAACACATTTTGAATAAATCGAAATACATAGATTATCTTAAAGAATGGCTAGTAACAGACGTTGAAGAAACTGTCGCTAAATGAGATGTGAAAAGATTTTGAGGTTTTACTTTGGGCGTAACATAAATGTTAATTTGAGACACTTTTTGTCATACTGTAGCTTTATTTATCGAAGGTTACAAAACGAAAATTGGAAAATAATTGTCATAATTGATTTTTTTCAGCAGAGAGGAATTCCATCAGTTTCTATTTTAAGAGAGAAGCAATATGATTGATTTTAATCAGTTACATGTTTATGATGTCCATGTAAAAAAACTGATAAAAATATTTTGCATTTCCAAATTCAGTATGAAACATAAATTATTTTTAAACAAAATGAAAAAAAAGTGCTTTCGGACCACAAATGTAGTTTAAAAAAAAAAACAGACTCAGAAGCTGTTAAACGAGTATATAAGTATTAACTTTAAAAACTCAAATAGGAAAAAAAAATCAATCCGAAAATCATACATGAAATATTTATTATGCAATGCAAGGAATATTTGCATAGTAGACGCAAAGGAAAATGACTCAACTTCTTATAGTTTATGTTGGCCCTACCCTTCCATTTTGCAATCTAGTTTTAAATATTGAAACGTGCCGTAATTCATATCGTTCATTGAGACAGAAGAAATAATTTTGCTGTACTCAAATTAGTGTATGAAAGAAGGCTAGGATTTAAAATGAAAGTTGCCATTTTAATAATACTTACCAATAAGAGGCAATGGATATTTGCTTTTCTTCCATTCTTTATAAAGTTTTCCTTGTTTAAATCTTGGTACAAAAGGTACAGGCTGAGCGTAGGGCGAGCCAGTTAGGTCAAATAAGTGTTTTAAATTTAGAGATGCTTTCAGTTGCTTTTCTTCCATTTCTGCTTCACTAAGAGCTAAAAAGAACATTTTACACAGAAAATAATAGAAACTGTACAAAATTAATCTCTTATTAAAAAGTGATGTATAATTCAGTGCTTTCATAAAAATAACTCTTTATTCTAGGAAAAAGTAATTCTTTGTTCCTATAAAAAAATTACTTTCGGTACAATACTAATGATAAACAAATAAAAACAATGTTATTAATATATTAAACACATAAAATAAATACATATATTCAATTGTGTGTTTCAATGTTTTTGTTGCAGTGTTGATATTGTAGCCAATGCTGTGATGAGGTAAAATTCCAGTTGAAAGAAGAAAATTGTTATAAATATGTAATGTTTAAGAAATAAATGATGTCAAGAATTACTTTCAGAGTTAAAAAATAAATATTTTGACATAAAAAAATTCTAGAAAAAAAAAATTCATCATGTAGCTTCTATGAAAAACAAGCAAACAAAAAAAAACTCTATTATCTAAGAAAGAATTATTAATTTTATTATTTTTTTTTATTATTTCTATAATTTTAAAATTCAGAATATAAACATCAGCTGGATGTGTTTGGTTCTAGTTTATAATAATATTTGGAGAAAGTTACATTTTTTCTTTAATGGTATTCTTACATTTTTCGTATTTGGTTTTATGTCGCCGGAACTTTTACTTATGAAAAGCTTACTCGCAAATTACATTTACGAAGACTTTTTTTTTTTTTTACATCGAAAACAAAAATAATCTGGATTGCATCTCAACAACTGATTTTGGGTACACAGGAATACATTTCGCATGAAATGGGATTCATTACTGAATTCTGTTGGTATACCAAGACGCGTCTGCTTTAAGCCATAGTGTTGCACCTTCCATAAAGTTGTACCTTTTCTAGTGCATTAACTTTAACCGAAGAATATACATAGGAGAAGAAGGCTTGCTTCCGTAGACATAATGTAAACCAGATCCCCAAGTATTGGTGTGGTCTCTGTGTGTAAAGGAAGAAACAATATTTAGAGGTGCAGCAGAGGTTCTTGAAGCGGATTTCCACCCTCCTCTCCTTCCAACCACTACAGGGGTTGGGGAGAAGAAGACAAGTTTCTTCTTTTTATTTATTTATGGTTTGTTCTACATTTTACACTATTGATAAACGGTACTGTACCGTTAATAAAGATATTCCTTTGAGAAACCATTTATTTCATCCACGTTGATTGAATTTTCTAAAACATTTTGACACAGAAAGAGAGAATACAATGATGGTTGGCGGGAGACAGTGTACACAACCATTTCTATTGGCCCAACAACCGGTTCACAGGTGACGTACCTCCTGACAGTCACTTTGCTTCTTATGCGCATGCGCTGGATTTTAGTACATACTATGCTCTTTTAAATCTGAGTATGTTGCTCATCTTGGAAGTTGTTTTTCTGATCGAGCATACCGAACAGAGCAGTTTCCCACGTTTTAGTTACCTATTCTAAGAGCTAGACTTATTCTTCTTTCTATATTGTTCGCTTTAACTATGGTGTAATTTATGTAAAATGAATGACTTTCTTAAAAAGAGTGCTTGCTTTATTTCATGGTATAGTTAATATAGTTAAATTTGAAAGTCAATATGACTAAATTAAGGAAAAAAAAAACGAGAATTAAACTTACTATCGTACAAAGGTGACAAAATAACAAAGAATTTTAAAGTTCGTCTTAAAATGCATCGAGAACGCCTTTCCATCAGTGTATATCAGTGAAATCAAAATAAAAGCTTCAAGGTAACTTCAAAATATATTCAGTGTAAAAAAGGGTATCTTGAAATCGAGCAAAAATACATCAAAATAGCTCCGAAACAGATAATAGTCGAATTTGTAAACTCCATGTATTCATAATTGAAGCAACATGCACTCATTATTGAGCAAAATGCATGTGGAGAGAAAAATGTGTGAGAGAGATATTCGTTACCTACCTGCAGGATTCGAACCAAGGACCTCCGGTTTCGTTGTAAGATATGCTTTAATCACAATAGTTGTAACCTCAGTCCAGGGATAGTTAGTAAATTTTACATAGTGCCTGCCACAATGACACATCATGAAATACAAATTTCTAATTTCATTGGTACAAAGAGTTGCAATTTGAGAAATATAGTCCCAATAACTTAGTCAGGAGATCAGTAATTTTAATTTGACTGATTGCTCATTCATCTATATCTTAAAAACTTTCAAGCGAGTGAAACGTATGGTGCGTCATTGCGGCGGCAACTATAAGGTTTTGGCTGGGGTGTACTACAATTTTGGCGGTTAGAGCAGTCTACTACGAACCCGAAAGTCATTAGTTAGTTCGAATCCTGCCATCCGCCAATGGACATCTCTCTCACACATTTCGCTCACCGCATGGATTTTGATCAATAATGAGCATATGTTGTTTCATTTCAATAGAATGTCATCAATATGGGGTTTTTAAATTCGACTATTCTGTGTGTAGGATCGATTTGGACACATAATTGCTCTTTTTTGTGAAACCCTTTTATTACAGTGTTGTAAATTTACCATCAAGTCTAGTAGCTTCCAAATGGTGATGCAGCACCGTTGATTTTCTCCTCGTAGTCTGTGTGTAGAATCTTGCGATGTCTTCCACGCTGGTAATCAAGACATAATTTGCGATGGCAGACAGAATAAGAGTTTGGCGAGGTGTGGCGACTTTAGAAGACACAGTTTCGTCTACGTCTTCTGCAATCACAGTTTTATACATTATAATATCTGGTGCAGCACTACATAATACACATTATTACGTGTTAAAACTATTGCATAATAATATATTAATAGTTTTTGTTTAATTAGGCGATAGTTTATTAATTTTAGGCTACCCACACCAACTCTTGTCTTTGCTTCTCATTTCTCTCTTTTTTTCTCTTTAAAAGTCGATATTTTGTACAAAAAATAAACAAATAAAAATAAAGATAGTTTTGTGTACAATTATTAGAATTTGATGCAAGAGCATTTCGTTAATATGTAAATCGTAAGGAAATTAACGATTACCTGGTTAAGTAAAATAATCAACTGTACTTCTAAAAAAATTAACTTACGGAATGCGTAAATGTTAAGAAGAAGTAAATGAGAAGTACTTTTGCTCGTTAAAGCGTCTTAATTCATTGTAATAGTTCAAATAGAGAATGGTTCTTATCTATCATGAAACAAATTTTTAGTAGTTTTAAAAGTTTCAATGTGAATGAAACTTTTAAAATTTCTATAATATTTTATAATTATAATATTTTTTTTCAAGGATTATATTTGTAACTGGAAACGTGCTATCTCTCTCTCTTCTTACATTACTTTCGACAACAACTGAAGCTCGAGCTTTTAAAATAAAATCTTGAGAGAGAGATAAATTTTCTCCCAACAGTGGACGCTCATTACTTAAAGCAAAAAATTGAGAAACATTTGTAAAATAGCACTTAAATATGAATAACTTTCGAACAAATTGGTACCTCAATGAAGTTCAAAAATAAAAGAAATGCCTTTTTATCACGCTCAACTCCGTAGTTGCATTTCCACGGACTGCAGAGTGGTCCACATGGAACTTTTTACTACAACTTTAATAATTAATAATTTTCGAATTAATTATCGATTTATTTTTGTTTTATCATACTTCTTGTGCACTTTTTTACACACCTGCGGTATTTTAAGTTTCTATGTCTTCTAGTTTTTGCGCAGCAAGCAAAAATTGTAATGCTAAGTTATACACCCAAAAACGCGGTGGTGGCTTTTACGAATTCTTTCATGCAGAGAGAAATTTTGTTTTTTTCCCCATTTTTGAATTGGAGTGTATTCGTGCAATCGATCTAATAATAAAGACTATCACAATAATTATCCTGCTTTACTCGTAATTTTAAAAAAAGGTACCTCATATTAGAACCATTCCTTCATTAATTCACTTGGTTTTCGTTTAGAAAACGCATTTCATCTCTCACGGCAAAAGAACATAATTTAGAAAGATTAGTTGTACATTGTGCAAAATAAAAAATAGATCGCCCTGAATAACTTTTGATGTAATGATTGAATATTCTTCACTTTCTAAGGAGTTAATATTAATGGTTTGAGGGAGTGACCTTAAATATACTAATTAATTAATGTAGACGATATTTTAAGTTACGAAATCAAAGATAAAAATGTATTTTTTTCCGAATAAACAGGCCTTGTTTTCGACGGATTTCTGATCTACAAAATATAGGGGGTAATCGCAATCTGGAAATTATGGTCCCCATAGCTTGGTTAGGCGAATGGTCCTAAGTTTCGACCTATTTTTTTCGCCATGTCTCAAGAACTTTTTAAGCGAATTGAAAATTTTTTTTCACACAATTATAATATACACCGAAGAGCCATTACATTATGAACACCCTCCATCTATAACAATGGGCTCTCCTAGGTTTTCATGGCTTTTCGCCCAGAAAACAATGCCCCATGAAAACGATGTGTTCATGGGGCACATTAGGACCCATAATCCTTATAGAACAATCCCTGACGTCTGTAAGCTACTTGAAAATAGTTGAAGACCAGGTTCACCATTTATGGCAACAGTTTTTCCTGCGGGGATGGTGTTTACCAACAGGATAATGCACCATGTCATAAGGATCGAATCGTCGAGGAACATTCCGGTGACTTTCAAGTCACGTCTTGGCCCCCAAATTCACCTGACCTTAATCCAATAGAGCTACTTGGAAAACCAAATTGTGCTGCCACGCTACCCCCTCGCAATATGAGGGAATCGCAGTACCAGTTGGTGAGCGCTTGGTACCAGGCTTGCTTGATGCTTGGTTTTAATATTACACGCAAACAACTCAACGTAGAAGGATGGTAGACATTGGAAAACGATTAACAAAATATTAGTAACTAAAAGCAATTAAAATCTGCAACGTAACCATACCAGTTGGTAAAGCCATTCAAAAGATGTAAGGGAAAGTTCAATCTATAACAAAAGGTTTCAGAAATTGAATTTAGTACTATCGATTCAGCAAATAGTAGAAGAAATACGATACAAATCGATGCGTCCGTTCTTGAGACTATTGTATACTATGCCTAGGCATTCTATAGAATGCCGGATTTCAAACTTTGCCGGTAGCATATTAATTGTATTGATGTAATTTGCTTTGGCTATATTAATACATTATATATATACATTATGACCACCCTCCATCCATAACAATGGGTTTTCATGGTTTCTCGACCAGTAAAAATGTTTTCATGGGGCACATTAGGACCCATAATCCTCATAGAACAATCCCTGACGTCTGTAAGCTACTTTTTGATGATTAGTACT